>NC_045957.1:45721643-46021643 GCF_010909765.2 Amblyraja radiata | reverse complement strand
TATCTGAAATAATATTGGGATTTCCATAATTAAAGTGTTTAGCGAGACTGTGATTTTTGAGTTGTGCCCAGGAGACTAGATTCCGGGGCATCTTACTCTGAGAAATCTCCCACCATGGAACAATCATGTTCCAATCATGTTCCCTGTGACAGTCCTCCTTCTTTAAAGGGTGGACAAACAACATTGACTCTGGAGGTACAACCCAAGTATCTATCCTACAATTGCATAATATTTATGCTGATTTTTATAAATATAGCGGAGCTTCAGAATGATGGTTATATTAGCAATTAAAAACAGACAGTAATCAGCCAGGCACCTTTATATGATTAGTTGTGGCTATATTTGTTTGAAACCATCATGTCCAAAAATATGTATGTGAGTGAATAAAGCCTGAATATTTCAAAACAAAATGAAATACATCCTACACATTATTGAAATGAACATGCCCACATTTTATCATTAATGTTATTAGTGACTAAATCTTCACAGGAATCAAACACCAGACAGCCATATCGATGAATAAAGTAATAATTTTCTCAAAGAATACAGGAAAATTCAGATCACAAAGGTTAACATGATTGCATAGAGTTTATAAAAATAAAATACCAGAAGTGTACAGATTAATACAGGAGATAGCAATTCAACAGCATATTAATAATATAATCAACACAATAACAAGTATTAATTACAATCTTTTGGTGTGAAGTTTTAATGGTTAACAATATTTTGGATATTTGTTGTATCAATGAATGTTTTTGATTTCAGGTTCTTTTAAATCATTAATATTTGTCTCTTAATATAGAGTGCAAAAAATATTCCTAAGATAATAAGATGAGTATTATATAACTATTAATAAGATGTATTCAGAAGATCATTTGCTCACCATAATTTCCCAGCTCGCAAGTCTGAATTTACGAATTAGCAATAGTGAAGTGAAGCCTCACTGCTGGGAACTAGATCCGATGCTACTTTATTGCATTTTTGTCATGATTATATTGACAATCACATTATTTCTACCTAATAATGTTAGAAAACACTTAAGTAAACATAAAATTGCCGCATCTTCTGCCCTTGACTGCAGAGAGAGATGAGGTAGCAATTAAATAGTACTTGAATTCACGGGAAAACAGTTTTCAAACTTTTTTAATTTAAGGTAATGTCACTTTTTGGGTTAGGTTGGCATTTTTTTTCCAGAGGAGATTGCAAAGAATTACTAGGTTTTAAAAGCTTAAGGCTCTAAATTGGATCGTGGTCAAAAGCCGAATCATGTCATGCAATTAGCCTGCATAGTTCAGTGTAATCTGGGGAGCAGGGCATAATCACATTTCCTGCTGATTATCATGACTTCTGAGCGCATTGCTTACACACATGAGGAAGGTCCCAAAATTGGTACATGTTGGGTTCTATTTAAAGTTAGCCAGTAGAGATTAACAAGAAGGCTGGCTCCATCCTGGGGGCGGAGTTGGATTCATGGGAGGTGATAGGCTGATACTGACTCCCATTCCCCGTCCCCCCCCTCCCCCCAGCGAATCTTTGCACATCCCCTATCGTTTCCATTCGTCACTTTAATTACATGTTTCATGTTTTTGTGTTTTTATGACTGTTGGCAGATCTATTTCCCTCCTGGGATAAATAAAATACTATCATATCCTATCTTTTCATATAGTATCATATCATCCCATATCGTATCGTAATATTTTGTATCGTATCATATCGTAAGGTGCATTGTAGAACTGCTCTGCTGGGCATTGAGAATGGCCACAAAGGAGAGAATGCATCAGGTTTTTTCAGATAAACTGAAGAAGTTGGAGTGGAGTAATGTGTTGTCTATAACCATATAACCATATAACAATTACAGCACGGAAACAGGCCATCTCGGCCCTACATGTCCATGCCGAACACTTATTTTCCCCTAATTCCATCTACCTGCACTCAGACCATAACCCTCCTCCAATTTATTTTTAAATGATAAAATCAAACCTGCCTTCACCATTTCACTGGAAGCTCATTCCACACAGCTACCACTCTCTGAGTAAAGAAGTTCCCCCTCATGTTACCCCTAAACTTCTGTCCCTTAATTCTCAAGTCATGTCCTCTTGTTTGAATCTTCCCTACTCTCAATGGGAAAAGCTTATCCACGTCAACTCTGTCTATCCTTCTCATCATTTTAAAGACCTCTATCAAGTCCCCCCTTAACCTTCTGCGCTCCAAAGAATAAAGACCTAACTTATTCAACCTTTCTCTGTAACTCAGTTGCTGAAACCCAGGCAACATTCTAGTAAAGCTCCTCTGTACTCTCTATTTTGTTGACATCCTTCCTATAATTGGGCGACCAAAATTGTACACCATACTCCGGAATTAGTCTCACCAATGCCTTGTACAATTTTAACATGACATCCCAACATCTATACTCAATGCTCTGATTTATAAAGGCTAGCATACCAAAAGCTTTCTTTACCACCCTATCTACATGAGATTCCACCTTCAGGGAACTATGCACAGTTATTCCTAGATCCCTCTGTTCAACTGCATTCCTCAATTAGCTACCATTTACCATGTACGTCCTATTTTGATTTGTCCTGCCAAGATGTAGCACCTCACACTTATCACCATTAAACTCCATCTGCCATCTTTCAACCCATTCTTCCAAATGGCCTAAATCTCTCTGTAGACTTTGGTAATCTACTTCATTATCCACAACACCACCTATCTTAGTATCATCTGCATACTTACTAATCCAATTTACCACACCTTCATCCAGATCATTGATGTACATGACAAACAACAGTGGACCAAACACAGATCCCTGAGGCACCCCACTAGGCACCTGCCTCCAACCTGACAAACAGCCATCCACCATTACTCTCTGACATCTCCCATTCAGCAACAGTTGAATCCATCTTGCTACTCCTGCATTAATACCCAACAATTGAACCTTCTTAACAAACCTTCCATGAGGAACCTTGTCAAAGGCCTTACTAAAGTCCATATAGACAACATCCACTGCTTTACCCTCATCAATTTCCCTAGTAACCTCTTCAAAAAATTCAAGAAGATTAGTCAAACATGACCTTCCAGGCACAAATCCATGTTGACTGTTCCTAATCAGACCCTGTTTATCCAGATGCTTATATATATTATCTCTAAGTATATTTTCCATTAATTTGCCCACCACTGAAGTCAAACTAACAGGAGTATAATTGCTAGGTTTACTCTTAGAACCCTTTTTAAACAATGGAACAACATGCGCAGTACGCCAATCCTCGGGCACTATTCCCGTTTCTAATGACATATGAAATATTTCTGTCATAGCCCCGGCTATTTCTACATTAACTTCCCTCAATGTCCTAGGGAATATCCTGTCAGGACCTGGAGATTAGCCACTTTTATATTTTTCAAAAGTGTCAGTACTTCTTTTTCTTTGAATCTCATAGTATCCATAGCTACTCTACATGTTTCCCTTACCTCACATAATTCAATATCCTTTTCCTTGGTGAATACCGAAGAAAAGAAATTGTTCAATATCTCCCCCATCTCTTTTGGCTCTGCAGATAGCTGTCCACTCTGTCTCTCTAATGGACCAATTTTATCCCTCGTTATCCTTTTGCTATTAATATAGCTGTAGAAACCCTTTGGATTTACTTTCACCTTACTTGCCAAAGCAACCTCATATCTTCTTTTAGCTTTTCTAATTTCTTTCTTAAGATTCTTTTTACATTCTTTATACTCCTCAAGCACCTCATTCACTCCATGTTGCCTATAATTATTGTAGATCTCTCTCTTTTTCCGAACCGTGTCCAATTTCCCTTGAAAACCATGGCTCTTTCCAATTTTTACTATTTCCTTTCAACCGAACAGGGACATAAAGATTCTGTACTTAAAATTTCCCATTTAAATGTCCTCCATTTCTCTTCTACATCCTTCCCATAAAACAAAATGTCCCAATTCATTCCTTTTAAATCCTTTCGCATCTCATCAAAGTTAGCCTTTCTCCAATCAAAAATTTCAACCCTAGGTCCAGTTCTGACCCTCTCCATAATTATATTGAAACTAATGGTATTGTGATCACTGGACCCGAAATGCTCCCCAACGCATACCTCCGCCACCTGACCTGTCTCATTTCCTAACAGGTTGTCCAGCACTGCCCCATCTCTAGTAGGTACCTCTATGTATTGCTGTAAAAAACTATCCTGCACAAAAATCTGCCTTACATATGTAGTTCCAACTGTACAGGACTCCTTATCTATCTCTGCCATTGCCTGAGCCTGCTTTCTCCTCTCAGGATGACTACCACGCCCTTGAAGCCGGTCAGCCATCCCAAGTGACATTGTGCCATATTGCGTAGAATTTATAATTACTCTACAGTGCAGGGTTCTGTCCAAGTATCCCATGTAAAGGTGTTCCAGTGACTTCAGTGAGGATGGTGAATGATTGCTGAATCTCAATGGAGGAGACTGGAGCTGGCCTTGGAGGTGGATCTTGCATAACACTGAGCTGAGAAGACTTATATCGTGGATGCATATTCTTCATCCCAGCTGGCTGACACACATGAAGAATGTGCATCTATACATAACTAAAAGTCTAATCTTCCGGTTTGCGTGGTTTTTCTATTTGCGTAAACACGGTACACGAAAGTGCTATGATTTTTTGCCACCTTACTCACCATTCTCCTGTGCTGCAAGTGCAACAACTTTCCGTTGTTGTACCTGGTCCTGTCTCTCTCTCCCTCAATCACCCCTCTCCCCAGCCCGCCCTTTGCGGCAATGGCGGTCCTGTCTACTCGCCCCCCCGGGTGAATGGCTGCGACCATCTGTACCCTCGCCGCCGCCGCTGCGGTAACTCACCCTCACGGCCCTCTTGGAGATCTTCTCCACCAGCTCGTCAAAACTCATGGTGCCCACCATGAAATGACACCTATTCAATCCCCCCGCAGCCTGGAGGCGGCAGCGAGCAGGCAGGCAGGTAGGCGGGTGGGGATTAGGGGGGAGTGAGGGAGGTAGGGAGTGGGGATTAGAGTGAGAGGAGTGCAGTGGGGGTGGTCAGGAAGGATAGTGGGGGGGAATAGTGGGAGGTGAGGAGTGGGGGGATAGAGGGATAGGAGGGGGGTTGGGAGGGAAGAAGATTTATGGATGGAGGGAGGGAGTGTCTGAAGGTAGGGGAAAGGAGAGGGAGGGAGAGATGAGGGAGGATTATGGAGGGGAGGAGGAGAGGGGAAAGAAGAGGGAGGGTGAAGTGGAGGGGGAGGGAGTGCTGGAGGATGAGGGGAAATGAGCCGCTCCTGCACAGTTGGGGGTTATGCGTGAGTGGTGAAATATTGTGTTGGGGGAACGGGTTGCGTTGGGGTAATGGGTGAGTGGTGGAATATTACGTTGGGGAAGCAGACCCAACGGGTCTGCACTTAGTCTGGTTCTCAATATAATAGCCCTGTCCCACAGTACGAGTTCATTCCAAGAGCTCTCCCGAGTTTAAAACAAATCAAACTCATGGTAAGCACGGAGAATGAACGTAGCGGGTGTGTCGGAACTCGGGTACGTCTCTTAGCGCTAACGGCAGGTACTTGGGAAGACTCACTAACGGCAGGTAAGCATGGGAAGAGTCGTGAAGATTTTTCAACATTATGAAAAATGTACTCGAGAGCGCCGAGTACCAATGAGTGGCCATTACCGTAAATCTCCGAGTTCGAATCAGGGCAAATTCAGGAGAACTCTTGGAATGAACTCGTACCGTGGGACAGAGGTTTAAGTCTTCTCAGTTCAGTGTTATACAAGATCAGCCTCGAAGCCCAGCTCCAGTCTCCTCCATAGAGGGTCAGCAATCATTCATCATACTCGCTGCAGCCACTGGAACACAATTACATGAGCTACTTGGACAAGACCCTGCAATGTTGAATAATTATAATTTCTACGCAATGTGACACAATGTAATTTGCAAATATTAGTTTTAGTGTCAAATTTGTATTGGTTAGTATTTTGACATTCCTTCTGTGAAAGTTCCGAGAAGCAGAGTAAGAAGCAAACTGTTAGCCACAATGGCCACACACACTACGGGTTCTCCGAGTGGCTGGGGTAGAGCTGGATATAATGGCCTACTGCAGAGTGAGGCTAATGAGAATGCAGGATGACTTGGACAGGTTGGAGGAGGGGGCAGATGCATGGCAGATAAAGTTAATTGCGGATAAATGTGAGGTTATCCACTTTGGTAGCAGAAACAGGAAGGCAGATTACTATCTATATGGCATCAAGTTGGGAAAAAGGGAAGTACAACGGGATCTGGGGGTCCTTGTTCATCAGTCTATGAAAGTAAGCATGCAGGTACAGCAGGCAGTGAAGAAAGCAAATGGCATGTTGGCCTTTATAACAAGAGGAATCGAATATAGGAGAAAAGAGGTCCTTCTGCAGTTGTACAGAGCCCTAGTGAGACCACACCTGGAGTATTGTGTGCAATTCTGTCCCGTAATTTGAGGAAGGACATTCTTGCTATTGAGGGAGTGCAACGTAGGTTTACAAGGTTGATTCCCGGGATGGCGGGACTGTCATATGCTGAGAGAATGGAGCGGCAGGGCTTGTACACTCTGGAGTTTAGAAGGATGAGAGGGTATCTCATTGAAACATATAAGATTGTTAAGGGTTTGGACCCGCTAGAGGCAGGAAACATGTTCCCGATGTTGGGGGAGTCCAGAACCAGGGGTCACAGTTTAAGAATAAGGAGTAAGCCATGAGTAAGAGATGAGGAAACACTTTTTCACTTCTGCCTCAGAGAATGCCACAGACTCTGCCGGTGGAGGCAGGTTCTCTGGATGCTTTCAAGTGAGAGCTAGATGGGGCTCTGAAAAATAGTGGAGTCAGGGGATATGGGGAGAAGGCAGGAACGGGTTACTGATTGGGGATGATCAGCCATGATCACATTGAATGTTGGTGCTGGCTCGAAGGTCCGAATGGCCTACTCCTGCACCTATTGTCTATTGTCTATTGTCTATTATCTATGGTTATGATGTGATCTCACTCCAGCAGGACACTGGAGGGAAGACATTTCTTCCCTGATTTTAGTGCTTGGTAAAATTGGCATTCAGTGGCATGAATGGTCATAATTACCTTCCAGCTCTGGAAAGCCTGCAAGGCTTGCAAACAGTGTCGGAAAGAACTGCAGATGCTGGTTTAGATCGAAGGTAGACATAAAATGCGAGAGTAACTCAGCGGGACAGGTAACTTCTCTGGAGAGAAGGAATGGGTGACGTTTTGGGTCAAGATGTCTGAAGAAGGGTCTCGACCCGAAACATCACCTGTTCCTTCTCTCCAGAGATACTGTGAGTCACTCCAGCATTTTGTGTCTACCTCCTTAAGGCTTGCAAACACTTGTTCTGAAGTTGTCCCCCCACCATTGATTCAGATCAAATAAGTCAATTATGCAACCCAATCTTCAAGTTTCCAGCCCATCCATCACCATGAATGGCTCAATCTACCCTTACTCTTCAACTCATCTTAGGCCTAGAGCACCCGGTGAAACCAGAGCACCCGGTGAAAACCCACGCAGGTCACAAGGAGAACGTACAAATTCCATACAAACAGCATCTGTATTCAGGATCGAACCTGGGTCTCTGGTGCTGTAAGGCAGGAACTCCATCGCAGTGGCACTGGGCTATTACTAATCTATTTTCCTTTGTACACACAGCAATGGCAGGCTATAAATCAAGGCATTTGTTGAGCTAGAATAAAAACAGAAAATGTTGGAAACACCAACAGGTTAGGAATCATCTGTCAGAGAAAAACAGTTTGGTCAAGGAGTTTTCTTCAAAACTGATTGTCAACTATCTTTCCGATGAAAGGTCATCAATATGAAACATTAAATCTGTTTCTCACCCATGGATGCTGTCTGGGGTTACCAGCATTCTCTCTTTGTATTTCAGATTTCCATAAGGTTGTTGTTTTTTTATTTTATCGAGCCATTATACACTGCCAGTTGAATTCATATAGTTGATAAGATACAAAAGGGAACAAAACAATAAGAAATGTTATTATAATAGTGGGGTGGAACATTACGACTCAGCTATATTTTTACCTCATTGTGAAGCAAAACCGCCTATCATCTCATTGCTTATTTTTTATTTCGATTCACTTTCAGAGAACGTATAAAACTGTTGGCAAGAAGCATGAACATCTGGTTTAAATGAGAAGGATAGTTATTGTTGCTTCCCTGGTCCTACCTTTGTGTAAGTTTACAAATGATGGTATATATCAAGGAATTCATTTGGTAGATCTGAATTCGTAATAGCTGAATAGTAATATACAAAACCAATGTAATCATCATAGTTACACATGAAATACACTTTCTAAAGCCAGTCACACATGATACGGCAAAAAATGCATTCATACAAATGTGGAAGCACTAGTGAATGGGTATCATTCAGGGAAACAAGAAATTAGCGTCATGTTGTGGAAGCAGAATTAATTATATTATCAGGAAAGGAGGCACAGGTCTGAAAGGTTGTGAAGATTTTTCCCTCCAAAGAAACAACTAGACTAAGTGGGACCCGTTGGGTCCCATGTCCACATGGGAGGGCTGGTCCCCCAATGCAATATTCCACCTCTCCACAAATTCCAATATTGGTGGCCAGTGGGTGGGGGGGGGGGAAGCTTTCTGGAGCGCTGGTATGGGTGTTGTGGGCGAAAGGAATGGTTTACAGAGGGCTAGTATGAACATTGTGGGCTGAATGGATTGGTGGGCTGGCAGCTCAGTCACTCGGGCCTGGTGGGCTGGCAGCTCAGTCACTCGGGACTGGTGGGCTGGCAGCTCATTCACTCGGGTCTAGTTGGCTGGCAGCTCAGTCACTCGGGCCTGGTGGGCTGGCAGCTCAGTCACTCGGGCCAGGAGGACTGACAGCTCAGTCACTCAGGCCTAGTGGGCTTGCAGCTCATTAACTCAGGCCTAGTAGGCTGGCAGTTCAGTCACTCAGGGCTGGTGGGCTGGCAGCTCAGAAACTGCCAGAAATTCTGCCCAAATCAGGTGAGCGACTCTGTGAGAGAGAAGGGGGAGCAGGCGGAGAATTAATTTTAGACATTTCTCATCTTTTTCTGCAGGTCACAGCAATGAAGGAGGAAAGACTTTCCCGGCCTGGATCTCACAGGGAGCCAATGAAGGGAGGGAGAAAAATACTGGGGTGAGGTTTATTACTTGCAGGGAGAATACTTACTGATTGGCCAAAGGGTCTCCTCCTGGGCCAGTACAGGCCTGATGGGCCGAAGAAACTCTTTAAAAAAACCTGAGTGAAATCTCAGTGAAAGGCACATTTTCTGGACTTTTCCTGGCCTGGCATAGGCCTTTTGGGCCAAAATTCTCCCCCTTGACTAATACGGGCATTTTGGGCAAAAGGGACTGGTTTCTCAGCTAATAGGAGCCTTGTGGGCTGAAATGAGTGGTTTCAGGTAGGCCAAACAACTTTTGTCATTTTATTCCATTTCCATTTCCATTTCAAGCACAGGGTAGGCCAAACAATTCATTGCATTTTCACTTCATTTCCATTTCCATTTCAGTTTCAAGCACAAGGCCAAACAACTCATTTCATTTCCATTTCCATTTCCGTTTCAAGCACAGAGCAGGCCAAACAAATTGCATTTTCATTTCATTTCCATTTCCATTTCAGTTTCAAGCACAGGGTAGGCCAAACAACTCATTGCATTTTAATTTCCATTTTCATTTCAGTTTCAAACACAAGGCAGGCCAAACAACTCATTGCCTTTTCATTTCATTTCCATTTCCATTTCAGTTTCAAGCACAGGGCAGGCCAAACAACTCATTGCATTTTCATTTCATTTCCATTTCCATTTCAGTTTCAAGCACAGGGCAGGCCAAACAACTCATTTCATTTTCACTAAGGGCAAACAAATCATTTATTGCATGTACATTGTAGACTCACAGTTTAGTAGACTCACAGTTCAGTTGACTCACAGCTTAGAAGCACAGTTGTGGACTCTCCCTCACAATCTTTCAGAGTGACTGACTCATGTCTGGCATCAGGGGCTTTATACTCCTGCCCCCCACCCCCCGGAAGGGCCATTACCTTCATCATGGTGATTGACAGGCGAGAGGACCAATCAGCTGATCTCAAGATTTTTTAAACATTCATAACTTTTTGTTTTCCTTGGGACTGCTGCAGCGGAGGAGGAGTGTGACTAAGATGGCAAAACATTCATCGCGATATAGGGTCATTTTTTTCTAAAATCAATTAACAACATAGACAGGAAGTGGTCTAGATGAGACTTTTAGTATAATAATAGATGCTGATGAATAATAGGGTATGGAACACACAATAAGGCAAGGCAAGGCAAGGCAACTTTATTTATATAGCACATTTCATACACGAGGCAGACTCAAAGTGCTTCACATAAAAACATGTCATACAATAAAATGAAATAATAAAATGAAATAAAATAGAAGAACTAAAAGAAAAGAAAAGCAAAATTAAAAATGCATTATAAAAAGTGCAAAAGTTAAAAGTGCAATGTAGTTAAGATTTAGCTGAAAGCTAAAGTAAACATAAAAGTTTTCAGTCTTGTTTTAAAAGTGGTCAAAGTTGAGGCAAGTCTTAAATCTTCAGGAAGTTTATTCCAGCTATTTGTTGCATAGTAACTAAATCCTGCTTTCCCATGTTTTGTATTTACTCTGGGAATCACTAACAGATTGGTTTCAGAAGATCTTAGCGGTCTAGAAGGCTTATATAGTGGAAGCATGTCAGTGATATACTTTGGTCCTAAACCATGTAGTGATTTATAGGTGAGCAGCAGGATTTTAAAATCAATTCTCTGACATACAGGGAGCCAATGTAAGGATTTAAGAATTGGTGTAATGTGTTCAAATTTTTTGGTCTTTGTTAGAACTCTAGCAACAGCGTTCTGAACAAGCTGTAGCTGCCTGACAGTTTTTTTCGGAAGACCTGCAAGGAGACCGTTACAATAATCTAGCCTACTAGTAATAAAAGCATGTACAAGTTTTTCTAAGTCTTCAGCTGACATGAGTCCTCTTAATCTTGCTACGTTTTTGAGGTGATAGTAGGCCGATTTTGTTACTGATTTGATGTGACTGTCAAAATTTAAATCTGAATCCATAATGACCCCAAGATTTCTGGCTTTGTTTGAAGTTTTCAGGGACAGAGAGTGAAGGTGTTGGGTTACTTTAAGCCTTTCTTTTTTAGCACCAAAAACAATTATCTCCGTTTTGTCCTTATTTAGTTGGAGAAAATGTTGGCACATCCAGTCTTTGACTTGCTCAATGCACTGGCACAACAGATCTATGGGACGATAGTCATTTGGTGATAGCGCTACATAGATTTGAGTGTCATCGGCATAGCAGTGGTGGTCAATATTATTATTTCGCATGATTTGCCCTAGTGGGAGCATGTAGATGTTGAATAAAGAGGGCCCTAAGATCGAACCTTGCGGGACTCCACACGTCACGTTGGTTGGTTCTGATGCAAAGTCGCCAATGGAAACAAAATAGTTCCTATCTTGTAGATATGACCTGAACCAACTTAAGACTGTGCCTGAGAGCCCCACCCATTTTTCCAACCTGTCCAAAAGTATTGAGTGATCAACAGTGTCGAATGCAGCACTGAGGTCTAATAGCATTAATATTGAAACTTTGCCAGAGTCTGTGTTAAGACGTATGTCGTTTACAACTTTAATAAGGGCAGTCTCGGTGCTATGAAGAGGTCGAAATCCTGACTGGAAGTTGTCGTAGCAGCCAGTTGAAGCCAGGAAGTGATTAAGTTGCTGGAGGACAACTTTCTCAATGATTTTACTTATGAAAGATAGGTTTGATATTGGTCTATAGTTGTTAATAATAGAGGCATCTAGGCTCCACTTTTTTAAAAGAGGTTTAATAACTGCAGTTTTCAAGGCTTTTGGGAAATTGCCTGATTGAAGAGAGCTGTTAACTATTTGCAGTATGTCTATTGCTAGGCAGTCAAAAACATTCTTAAAGAAGTTGGTAGGTAAAGCATCAAGGCAGCAGGTGGATGGCTTTAGTTGTGTCACCGTTTCCACAAGAGTTTTAGAGTCCATGACATTAAAGCATGTCATCATTGCCACGTTACCTTTGCCTAAACAGGGTGGTGATCCAACATTTTTGTTTGAAGCGGTGATATTGATGGCACGTCTGATGCCTTCAATTTTATCTGTATAAAATAATGCAAACTCATTGCATTTCTGCGTGGAATGGAGTTCAGGTGGTATTTGTGTTGGGGGGTTGGTCAGTCTGTCAACAGTTGCAAATAGGATTTTTGCCTTATTAGTGTTGTTGTTAATGATATTGGAGAAAAATGTTTCTCTAGCACGTTTTAAGTCTAAATTGTAGGCACGGAGGCTCTCTTTATAGATGTCATGGTGAATATGAAGTTTTGTTTTCGGCCAGATGCGCTCAGCTTTCCGGCATTCTCTTTTCTGGGCTGTTACAAAAGCAGCTTTTCTCCAGGGTGCCTTTTGCTTACCAGAAATCGTTTTAACCGTAACAGGTGCAATGACATCTATAACTTTCACAATTTTGGAGTTAAAGTTATCTACAAGATCATCAGCAGAACATGGGTTTAGATGTGGTAACAAGGAGATGGCATTTTTAAAGAGTACATTAGAATGTTCATTTATATACCGTTTTTTGACAGTATTTGATTTTGTCTGTATGTCGGGAATAAAAGATATATTAAAGAAAACACAGAAGTGGTAAGACAATGAAGGATGAGTCACAAAAATATCAGAAACATTGAGACCCTTTGTGATAATAAGAATGTTTATGTAAATATCATGGCTGGCACAGTGGTGCAGCTGGTAGAGCTGCTGCCTCATAGCGCCAGAGAACCGGTTTCAATTCTGACCCTGGGTGATGAATGCTTAGAGTTTGCATGTTCTCTCTGTAACTGCATGGATTTCCTCCAGGTGCTCTGGTATCCTCCCACATCCCAAATACATATGGGTTTGTAAGTTAATTGGCCTCTGTAAATTACCGCTGGTGTGTAGGGAGTGGATGCATGAGATGACATGGATGATCGATGGTCAGTGGGACTCGGTGTGCCATAGGGCCTATTTTTATGCTGTATATTTCAATCAATAAATATCATCCATAAATTATACCACTTAAATGTAAAACAAGGATATGATTATATTTTTTAATGATATGGCATAGGGTCAATACAATGAATGGAAAATTCATTGAAACATCTAAAAAAATGATCCCAACAAAGTCCAAATCCAAGAGTTAAAATATACTGGAGGAGCTCTGGAGGAGCTGCACGCCGTGGTCAACAAACACCAGACGTCTTACCCCGAGGCATTTACCACCATTGCTGGGGACTTCAATAAGGCGAACCTCAAGAAATTACTCCTCAACTTCCACCAACATGTCTCCTGCTGCACCAGAGGACCTAACACCCTCGACCACTGCTACACCACCATCAAGAATGCCTATCGTTCTATCCCTCGCCCTCACTTCGGTATGTCCGACCATACCGCAGTGCTGCTTCTTCCTGCCTACAGGCAGCAATTGAAGAGCGCTCCCCCAGAAGTGAGGACAGCACAGAGCTGGTCGGGGGGGGGGGGGGGGGGGGGGGGGGGGGCAGAAGAACAACTCCAGGACTGTTTGGAGTCTGTAGACTGGGCAATGTTCAAGGACTCGGCAACGGACTTGAAGGAATACGCCACAGTCGTTACAGACTTCATAAAGAAATGTGTGGAGGACTGCATCCCTACAAAAACCTTCCGAGTGTTTCCCAATCAGAAACCTTGGATGAACTTTGAGATCCGCACTCTTCGAAAGTCCAGACACAGGGCATTCATGTCCGATGATACAGTGGCCTACATGAAGTCCAGATACGACCTTGGTAAGGCCATCAAAAAGACCAAAAGGGACCTGCTCCAAACTGGAGGATGAGGCAGCTGTGGCGGGGCCTGAATGCAATCACCTCCCACAAGGCGAAACCAGGAGGCAGCTCGAATGTCGGTGAAACATCACTCCCTGACGAGCTCAATGCGTTTTACGCACGCTTTGACAGGGAGAATACTGATGTGCCTTCCCGATCCCCCATTCGCTGTGATGGCATTTCAGTCTCAGTCACAGAGGCCGACGTCAGGAAATCCTTCAGAGGGGTGAACCCCCGAAAAGCACCTGGTCCTGATGGTATACCCGGTCGTGTTCTAAAAACCTGTGCGGACCAACTGGCGGGAGATTTTACGCACATTTTTAACCTCTTACTTCTGAGTTCTGAGGTTCCCACATGCTTTAAAAGGGCATCAATTATACCGGTGCCCAAGAAGAGTAAGGTGACGTGCCTCAATGACTATCGACCAGTGGCACTAACGCCGGTGGTGATGAAGTGCTTTGAGAGACTGATCATGGAGCAAATCAACTCCTACCTCGACAAAAACCTGGACCCACTGCAGTTCGCTTACCGCCACAACAGATCAACGGTGGATGCGATCTCGCTGGCCCTCCACTCCGCACTGGACCACTTGGACAACAAAAACTCATATGTCAGGCTGTTATTCATCGATTACAGCTCGGCATTCAACACAATCATCCCCTCCAAACTGGTTATCAAACTCGCAGAACTGGGTCTCTGCGCATCCCTCTGCAACTGGATCCTCGACTTCCTCATCCACAGACCACAGTCTGTTCGTATTGGTGGAAATGTGTCAGCCTCGATAACAATCAGCACGGGAGCACCTCAAGGCTGCGTGCTCAGCCCCCTGCTGTACTCACTCTATACCCATGACTGCGTAGTCAACCACAGTGTGAACTCCATCATCAAGTTCGCTGACGACACCACTGTTGTGGGACGTATCACTGATGGGGATGAGTCAGAATATAGAAGGGAGATCGAGCAACTGTCCATATGGTGCCAGCGCAATAACCTGGCCTTCAACACAAGCAAAACCAAGGAACTGATTGTGGACTTTGGAAGGAGTAGGAGGGGGACCCACAGCCCCATTTATATCAACGAAAGGATCAAGAACTTCAAATTCCTGGGCGTGCACATCTCTGAAGATCTTTCCTGGTCCGAGAACACTAACGCAATTATCAAAAAAACTCATCAGCGCCTCTACTTCCTGAGAAGATTACGGAGAGTCGGTTTGTCAAGGAAGACTCTCTCTAACTTCTACAGGTGCACAGTAGAGAGCATGCTGACTGGTTGCATCGTGGCTTGGTTCGGCAATTTGAGCACCCTGGAGAGGAAAAGATTACAAAAAGTAGTAAACACTGCCCAGTCCATCATCGGCTCTGACCTTCCTTCCATCGAGGGGATTTATCGCAGTCGCTGCCTCAAAAAGGCTGGCAGTATCATCAAAGACCCACACCATCCTGGCCACACACTCATCTCCCTGCTACCTTCAGGTAGAAGGTACAGGAGCCTGAAGACTGCAACAACCAGGTTCAGGAATAGCTACTTCCCCACAGCCATCAGGCTATTAAACCTGGCTCGGACAAAACTCTGATTATTAATAACCACTTTCTGCTATTTGCACTTTATCAGTTTATTTATTCATGTGTGTATATATTTATATCATGGTATATGGACACATTTATCTGTTTTGTAGTAAATGCCTACTATTTTCTGTGTGCTTAAGCAAAGCAAGAATTTCATTGTCCTATACAGGGACACATGACAATAAACTCACTTGAACTTGAACTAATGAAAGGCATGTCACTGTACACCAGAAGGAAGACTAAAATAATCTAGTTTGGGCAACAGAATGATTCTGACTGAGAACAAAATCTTCAGTGGACTGTTGTGTTTCAAACACTATTTTTACATTTTCCCTTGCATCCACTGGGACCATTTACATCTGTATTGGCCATTTTAGTATTTTCATCATGCATTACTTGTATTAATTGTGTATATTTATGAATGAGGGCATCATGATTCATGATTAATTTTGGGCACTTTAGTCCAGATTTTACTTCGGAGTCACGTGAGGGACTCCATGAAGAACCCGCTAGTCCGCATGTGCGTCATTACGCTACACGCATTGCACGAGTCATTTCGATGGAGGAAGGACGTTCCTCCTAAACGGCTGGTGTATACAACCAGCGAAGACAGGTAAGAGATCTACGTTTTTCTTACCTCTAGGACAAAGCTGCAAAAAAGCTGGCGGGGAGAGCCGTGCAGGAACGGGCAGCCAGCGGCGGCAGACGACAGGGCTGTCTCCATTGTCGGGAGCACCTGTGCCAAAGCTAGCCTCACCACCGGCGGGTGGAAAGGCTAACCGCAAAACCGACAGAGCCGTTCTTTTGAACGACTCGGATTTCGAACAGCCCCACGCCACCTACGCTCAGGGGCCTGTGGGGCTGAAGGAATTGGAGGAGCAGCAAGCGACCAGTGACCCAGATCACTGCAACACGTTTGAGCAGCGGGACCAGCGACCGGTCAGCGCTCGAAAGCTCTGTACCGCGTTGGAGCGGCAGCTGGTCCAGGACGAGCTGCAAGAGCCAGGTGCCCGAGAGTACTGGACGAAAATGGAGCGGCTGATGGAGGCAATGCTCCAGAGAGGGTCTGGCTCTACTGGGCAGACATTCAGCCCCTCTGCAGTACCTTATTCAGGGCTGTATTCGGCGTCTATTGCCTCCCAGGACAGCATAGCGGGGCAGATTTGGACTGACCCTGAACAGGAACTGATAGAAAACTCAGTGCAAGGGGTGAGTGGGGACTTACTTGAAATGGTGGCTCAGTTCGCAAAACCAGAACTCACAGGGGATAATTTACCAGCCAGGTTAGCGGCAAGTATTAATTACATGTCCCTGAACCTAATTGACACCATGGGGCATCACTTGCAACCTGGAAACTGTAAATCCCTTAATGTCCCAACCGTGAACGCATGTATTTGGAAGCATCAGGACAAGGGATGTCTTACTGCAAAAAGTACTTAAAACCCTCACCGCAGGGATAACAGCATTCACACGAATCCTGGATGAGGAGGATATGAATCAACACCAGAAAGATGCCCTGGCCCTCTTCTGCAATACCCAATATGAACTAAATAATATCAGAAAGAAGAGCATACAGCCGGTACTAGACACAAAATTTGCAGGATTATGCAGAACGGAAACGACCACCGAAAAGACTTACCTGTTTGGAGGGGACCTACCAAAACAGGTAAAAGATTTGGACGAAGAATCTAAAGCCCTGGGAATCATAAAAGTAACCAAACGCCACCCCCAGAAGTACCACCCCTATGCACTCATGGGTCGCAAGGACTACTCCGGGGAACAGTCGAGGGCAAGACCAATCCAACAGCGGTCTTTTTTAGGACATGGCCCAGGCCGGCCCTCGTGGAATATGCACCCATCTACAATACAAATCAAGACACCGGGGCCTCAACATCCTCGGGGAGAAGGGAAGAAATAAGACCACTGGTAACCATAGAGGTAGGTGGGTCTGGTCCCTTACTTATTAACGAAAGCATGGGTGTTGGTGGCAGATTACACTTCTTTCTGGATGCATGGTATAAGTTAACATCAGATACTTATATCCTAAGCAGTATCCAGGGATACACGATAGAGTTCTTACAACCACGTAATCCTCCAGTCCAGCATGTACCGAACAGAGTGTTAAGGCTTAAGGGCGAAGATAAAGCAAAAGCACATGCTGAACTGCAGAGACTCCATAAAATGGGGATAATTGAACAAACCCAACACGAACCTTTAGAATTCGTGTCCAACATTTTTATTAAACATAAGAAAGATGGTGGTTGCCGCATCATCATAGATTTGAGTAATTTGAATGTTTTTGTAAAAAATATTCACTTCAAAATGGAAACCTTTGCTACTGCTAAACTATTAATCTACAAAGGTTATTATATGGCAAGCATTGATTTAAAAGATACTTACTATTCAGTACCCATAACAGGTGACCACAGACGTTATTTGAAATTTAATTGGATGGATCAACTCTGGCAATACAGAGCACTACCAAATGGCTTTCTTCTGCACCTAGGCTATTTACTAAAATATTAAAACCAGCCTTAGCTTTCCTACGGGAACAAACACATTGTGATGGCTTATTTGGATGATATACATATTGGGCAAAAGGGTAAAACAAGCAGAATTAACAATAACAGCCACCATACAATTATTTGAAAGCCTAGGATTCATTATCCATCCAATTAAATCTAAATTGAAACCTTGAACAACAATGGATTTCTTGGGATTTACCATTAACTCAGTTCTTATGTCAGTGACTTTGCCACAAGACAAAGCAATAGCCCTCGAGGAGGATTGCAGCAAAATCATTGACACTAGAAAACCATCTATTAGACAGGTGGCGAGAATGATTGGCAAGATAATAGCAGCTTTTCCAGCTGCACAATTCGGACCTTTTATATTATCAGAATTTACAAAGGGCAAAAATAAGAGCTCTAAAATACAATGGAGGTCATTTTGATAGACCTATGGAACTACCAAAAGAAGCCATATTAGAACTACAATGGTGGAAAGAAAACATTAGGCATTGTTCCAATCCAATCATTATCAGCAATCCGTCTATCACACTACAAACGGATGCTAGTGCTCTCGGATGGGGTGCCACGGATTCCATCACCAGCTGTGGTGGGAGATGGAATGAACAGGAGTCATCATTACTACACACTTTGGGCATAAATTACTTAGAAATGTTGGGAGCCTTTCACGGCCTTAAGTCATATTGCTTAGGGTTATCTCACCAGCATGTAAGATTACAAATTGATAACACCACTGTGGTAGCATACATCAACCACATGGGTGGAAACAAATCGACACCATGTGACAATCTGGCAAACAAGATCTGGCAATGGTGTATCCGCAGAGGAATTTAGATATCAGCTACCTACTTACCAGGTAGACAAAACTTAGTGGCAGACACCAGGTCACGCAAATTAAATGAGAACATCGAATGGATGTTGGACAAAAAAGTATTTGTTGAAATTACAGCACGATACGGAACACCAGATGTCGATCTATTCGCATCCAGGCTTAACCACCAAGTGCCAAAATATGTATCATGGGAACCAGACCCTGGGGCAGCAGCTACGGATGCTTTTTCGCTGCATTGGGGGGAAATTGTTCTTTTATGCATTCCCTCCCTTCTGCCTCATCAGTCGGGTACTAAGTAAGATAAGACAAGACTCTGCGTCTGGTATCTTAATAGTACCCGATTGGCCTACCCAACCATGGTTCCCAGTGGTACAGGAGATGATATTAGAACCTCACATCACCATTCAACAGAGACCGGATCTACTGGTAAATCCAGCAACTAGGACAAGTCATCCTTGTCATCGTCACATTAACGTTTTTGGTTTGTAGAGTCTGAAAGCTCCTTTATTACACCTGGGCTTAACAACGAGAGCTATGAACATGATCGCTGGAGCCCAACGAGAGTCAACAAAAATCAATACCTAGTATATATCAGAAAATGGCACAGGTATTACAACCAGAACAACATTATCCACAGACCTACGAACATTCAACCGGTATTGGAATTTCTGGTAAATTTACACCATGACGAACGACTTACGTACAGCGCCATCAACTGTGCCAGAAGTGCCCTGTCTACCTACCTCTGGAGAGAAACGGAACGACAGCCTGTGGGGTCACACCCTTTGGTAACCAAGCTCATGAGGGGCATATTCATGCTAACCCTCCTAAGGCCAGATATTCCCATATATGGGACATTGGCATCGTTCTGAATCTACTAAGGAACTGGACTCCAGCCACTAGCCTGTCATTACAGACTTTGACCTTAAAAACGGTCATGCTGATGGCATTGGTCACAGCACAAAGGGCGCGCTCCCTACACAAATTGAGGCTGGATAACATGACCAGTTCGCAGGGAAATTTACATTTTTACATCCAGGAACTGGTAAAACAGAACAGACAGGGGTCGGCAGGCCTAAAAGTGATTTTCAATAACTACCCTGCAGATGAGCTACTGTGTGTGGTAACACATCTAAAATAATACATTAAACAAACCAAAACCATCAGAGGCACAGATAAGGCACTGCTCATTAGCCACAGACAGCCTCATAAACGAATAAACAAAACAGACCATTTCCAAATGGATAAAACAAGTACTTACTAAAGCAGGTATAGATACTAATTGTTTTAAATCTCACTCCACCAGGGCTGCAGCTACGTCGGCAGCATACAAGTTGGATGTTCCATTGGATCAGATCCTCAAGATGGCAGGATGGTCATCAGAAGGAACTTTCCGTAAATTTTATAATAAACCAGTGGAGGAAACTGGAACTTTTTCAAAAAATATTTTAAATTCTGTAATATAATTTGTCCCCATGAATATACGGGGTTTATGATTTATTTTGTTAACAAATTTGTTTGTTGCATCTACATACCGTATGGATGTCGAATATATTTCTCCCCTATACCAAGGCAGATGTGTGTCATGGACTCGTCCACGGCAAGAATCACAGAGCTTTGAAATCTTCATGGAGTCCCTCACGTGACTCCGAAGTAAAATAGTACGATTAAACGAGAACTTACCAGTTCGAAGTTTGATCCTTATTTTATGAGGAGTGACATTGAGGGAATACATGCCCTCCGCTCCCACCCTGGATCATAAACTTGACTGGTATCTTTTTCTCTAATCTTACTATGTTTAAGTCATTACAGGTATCTGTGATTCACACCGCTGCTTTGAAGAATGACGCGCATGCGGACTAGCGGGTTCTTCATGTATTCCCTCAACGTCACTCCTCATAAAATAAAGATTAAACTTCGAACTGGTAAGTTCTCGTTTAATCTTACTATTAAATGTACCCTCCAGGCTTCAGTTAACTGATTCCTCTCTGCAGTGGATAATATGACAATTATATAAACAATGCCATGAATTTTTTTAAATCTGTAATTGTTTACTCTTTAGATTGTCTTTACATTTATGAGCATATTCATACTGTGCTAACTGGCATATTTTTTTCAAAGGCCCATGAAAGAAACATCAAATGCACGTTGATTGATCATGTAAGATTGCTCCACAGTGTAAAGCCCTTTCTATTCAAGGCAAAATCTGATTACCATAATGCTGAAAAACAGACATCATTCTTTCTTTAACAGGATTAAATTAACTCACCTTATGAAAGTAAAATAATGAATTGAGATTATGCAGGTAGAAGAAAATGTACTCTCACTCAAAGAGTAAATTGATCTATAAAAGATTACAGTGAGTGCAGCCTTATCGATCATAGTCTCCTGTCTCTCAGAGATTACAATCCCATTATTCTGATGTCTGTATCCATCTTCAGTCCCACACATCTTTTCAAATGTGTACAGAATACTGCAAACTGCTGATTACATGAGGTTTGTAGAGTGTAGGTATTTTGCTGCTTCTGCTATTAGTATGTGGCACACTGCCATGGAAATCTACAAGCATAAGAATCAATTCACAAAAGAGAACGCTTTATCTACCATAGCTCTATGCAGAAATAATACAGCTGGGATGTAAGCATCGCTGTATTACAAACAGTAGAGCTTGTAAAGATAGGGCAACTTTTTACAATTGCTGCAAAAGGAAAAATATAGATCTTTACTGGAGCATTAAAGCAAAGTTCTGGCATCATATAACATGCAATTATATTGTTGTTATCCGATAAGTGGCAGCTCTTAATAGCATTGTACTTGAACTATATTTTGTGTAGGGACCAAGTCAGATGAGAAAGTGGTAGACTACGATTCTTTCCACTGCATTCCTTTTTCCCAGTCCAATCACCATCACCATTGAAAAAATCTGACTTGTTGATTATTATTAATGCAGACAACTTTACTGTATACAAAGTACAAGATGGATAGGCTGAATATATTTTGTGTAATGCATTGACAAAATGTCAGTTTACGTAAATAAGAAATGACTGAAACTAAGCATAAAATTGAAATAAACTTCCTTAGGAAGAGATATGTTTAGTAACACTATACCAAAAAACATCAACCAACTTGTACCCTGATGATACAAGCACGTAAGAAAATGAATCCATACCTCAAAAGCTGTACTTTTAACTGACTATAGCTTTACCATTACAAGGTGAATGTTAGCTTACAAATGCTTAGTATCTTTGTACATACCATACAAAAGTCTTTTGTTTTAACTTTTTACTAGTATGTTTACTATAACTCCTAATCCATCAATCCTGTCCCCTGTCATCCCCCACCTACACACCTATAATATTAAAGAAACATAAATTGGACATTGTAATGGAATTTGGTCCACAATGTACCTTTCTAAACTTCTATTGCACCTTTTCAATGTCCTGAAGCAATATAAATTTAAATCATTAGTTTTGCAACAACTGCTGTTGAATACATTAGTTAACAAATGAATTTGTACAGCCACATGTATAGTATTGCTTGAGTAGTGTAGGTAGGAACTGCAGATGCTGGTATAAACCAAAGATATACCCAAAAAGCTGGAGTAACTCAGCGGGACAGGCAGCATCTCTGGGGAGAAGGAATGTGTGACCATTCGGGTCGAGAGAAAGTTACTCCAGCTTTTTGTGTTTATAATATTGCTTGAGTTTAAGTCCCACAATGAAAAAAAACCTTCTCACTGGTTATGTTCCATTGTAAGAAATTTAGTCAGAGATACTAATCAACCATGGGTACAAGTATTTTCCCTTCCCACCCCAGTTATTCCTTGTTCTCCTTGCTCCCATCGAGCAGAGGATACAGAAGTATGAATGCGTGCACCATGAGACTTCGGAACAGCTTCTTCCATCGTTCTTCCAGTTCTTGCAGATAACTATATACTGCATTCTGTACATTTCCCTTCACTCTACCTATTGTACTTGCAATTGGCTTGATTGTATTTATGTATAGTATTATCAGATTGAATATCATCAGATTGAATATTTCCCCTCCCATCCGTGACCTGGCTGTCTCATTTGTCTGTTCTTCAAAATTAGACTGTTTCCAACCCGTTACTCTACCCTCCCTTGTAAAACTGGTCACCACCATGAAACCTACTACCTGCTCCCTCGACGTTGTCCCCTCTGCCCTTCTGAAGGATGTCATTACAATAGCCGGTCCCAGCATCCTCGCCATCTTCAACCGTTCTCTGGCCACTGGCACTGTTCCTACCTACTTCAAGCATGCGGTGGTCCAGCCCCTCCTGAAAAAACCTAACCTCGACCCCACCTTGCCAAGCAACTACAGACCTATTTCAAAACTGCCTTTCCTTTCAAAAGTCCTTGAAAAGGTAATTTTAAGTCAACTTTTGCCTTACCTTCACCAAAATACTATCTTGGAAATTTTCCATTCAGGTTTCAGGGTCCACCACAGCACAGAGTCTGCCTTGTTGAAGGTACATAATGACCTACTGCTCACCGTTGACTCCGGCGACTGTGCAATCCTGCTCCTTCTCGACCTCAGCACAGCATTTGATACTGTTGAACACACCATCCTAATTGACCGTCTCCAGTACGGGGTTGGTATTGATGGCACTGCCCTGAGCTGGTTCATCTCCTACCTCAAATGTAGGAGTTTCTCTACTAATATAGGCAACTCTTTCTCCTCCCTAGCTAGCCTCTGCTGCGGGGTTCCTCAAGGTTCCATCCTTGGCCCCATTCTCTTCTCCCTGTATATGCTCCCCTTAGGCCAAGTAATTCAAAGGCACGGCATTTCCTTCCATTGCTACACAGACGATACACAACTCTATCTCCCCCTGAAGCCCAACAACTGATCAAATCTAATTAACCTTATCCACTGCCTCGAGGATATAAAGTGTTGGATGGGCCAGAACTTCCTCCAACTAAACGAGAGTAAGTCTGAGGTCATCCTTCTAGACTCCTCGGAATCAAACAAAATGATAGCAGACAGCCTTGGAAGCCTTACCCCATTACTCAAACCTCACATCAAAAACATTGGTGTGATATTAATAATAATAATAATAATAAATACTTTATTGATCCCCTCAGGGAAATTCAGATGTCCAGAAGCCCCCAACCAACAAACCCACAGATTCAGAACGAACGCAGACAGAAAATACATAGAATACAATGTGGACACTACCTGAGAGCAATAAATACTTAAAAAGACCAATAATTAACAATTAAAAATTAAAAATTGCAAAATGCATCCCCCTACAACCTAGCGGTCCGAATTATTAAATCTAATGGCTGCGGGGGGTTGAAGGATCTCCTGAACCGCTCCGTTCTACAGGGCAGGGAGAGGAGCCGGTTGTTGTTCCGAGTGCTCTTTTGACTCTCCAGAATTACATGGAGGGGATGCCCGGGGTTTTTCAGGATGGCCTGCACCTTGTGCCTCATACGCCTCTCAAGCACATCCATCCCAGAGTCTACTCTCCCATCCAGCACTGAGCTAGCTCGTTTAACCAGTTTGACCAGCTTCTTGTTGTTTTTTGCACTAGCAGACAACAGCATAGAAAATAACACTTGCAACCACAGTGTTGTAAAACATGTGCAGCATATCATTACACACATTGAAGGATTTGAGCCTTCTGAGGAAAAAGAGTCTGCTCTGGCCTTTTTTGTAGAGGGAGTCAGAGTTGACAGACCAGTCCAGTTTGTTAACAAGGTGCACTCCAAGGTATTTATATGTCTGCACCACCTCAATGTCAGCCCCTGCAGCGTTGACCGGCTGAAGGGGGAGCTTGGACCTGCCAAAGTTAACCACCATCTCTTTAGTCTTAGTTGTGTTCAGGATGAGACAGTTCTCTTCACTCCAGGCACAAAAGGCACTGGTCAAGTTCCTGTATTCCTCCTCCTGCCCTTTCCTTACACATGCCACAATCGCTGTATCATCTGAATATTTCTGTACGTGGCATGTGTCAGACTTATAGTTAAAGTCTGCTGTATACAGGGTGAAGAGGAACGGGGCCAGAACCGTTCCCTGTGGGGCTCCAACATTGCACACCACTGTGCCAGAGACACTGTCCCCCAGCTTGACAAACTGTGGTCGACCCGTCAGGTAGTCGTATATCCAGGAGATAAATGTGGAATCCACCCCCATCTTCTTAAGCTTGTCATTCAGAATCAGGGGTTGGATGGTGTTGAACGCACTTGAGAAGTCGAAGAACATAATCCTCACATAGCCACCGGGTTTGTCCAAAAAGGAGTAGATTCGGTAGAATCTACTCAGCATCTACTAGATATTTGACTCAGCATTGAAATTTGACAAACAAGTCTATGCCGTGGTAAAAGCTAGCTTCTTCCAGCTTCGGACGATAGCTAAAATAAAACAATTCCTCCAGTTTGACGACCTCAAAAAGATCATCCGCACATTCATCTCCTCGCGCCTCGATTACTGCAACTCCCTCTACACTGGCATCAGCCAATCTTCCCAGTCCCACCTGCAACTGGTTCAAAACGCCGCAGCGAGACTCCTGACGGGCACCCGAAAAAGGGACCACATCACGCCGATTCTGGCCTCTCTCCACTGTGCGGTTCCGAATAAATTTCAAGATCCTTCTTTATGTCAACAAAGCCCTTAACGGGCTTGCCCCCACCTACATCAAAAGTCTGCTTACCCACCACACCCCCACTAGGTCCCTCAGATCGGCCGACTTGAGATTACTGAACATCCAGCGGTCTAGGCATAAGCTCAGGGGCAGCCGCGCCTTTGCGGTTGCAGCTCCTAAACTGTAGAACAGCATCCCTGTTCCCATCAGAACTGCCCCCTCCATCGACTCTTTTAAGTCGAGACTTAAAACTCATCTTTACTCTCAAGTTTTTCTTGACGTCCTCTGAGGGAGGGCTATATGTATGTATTTATGTATGTACTTAATCTATGAACCATTGTTGTATAACGTTAGTACCTCCACCAATGTAAAGCACTTTGGTCAACGAGAGTTATTTTTTTAAATGTGCTATAGAAATAAAAGTGACTTGACTTGACTTGACATGCAAAACAAAGCTTTTCGCCATACTTC
This sequence comes from Amblyraja radiata, assembly GCF_010909765.2. Taxonomy (NCBI): domain Eukaryota; kingdom Metazoa; phylum Chordata; class Chondrichthyes; order Rajiformes; family Rajidae; genus Amblyraja; species Amblyraja radiata. The sequence continues at coordinate 45,995,743 of NC_045957.1, read as the reverse complement.
AGTATACGTGACAATAATAAACCTAAATATAAACCTATAATTTAATACTTGCATTCCAAAGAAACCTCACACTATACAAAATTACATTATATAAACAATTATGTCAATGGAGAAAAGGATGTTTAGGGACCAGAGAGTTTCAGGTTCGCAATAAGAAAACTATTTTCCCAGCTGGATTCTCAAAAAAAAGGTATTTTTAATAACTATACATTATTTTTTGTTACAAAGGCTGCATATTATATTGTTTAATAGAGTAGATAGATACATAGACAATAGGTGCAGGAGTAGGCTATTCAGTCCTTCGAGCCAGCACAATCAGTACCCTGTTCCTGTCCTCTCCCCATATCCCTTGATTCTGCCAGCCCTAAGTGCATTCTCTAACTCTCGTTTGAATACATCCAGTGAATTGACCTCCACTGCCTTTTGAGGCAGAGAATTCCACAAATTCACAAACAAGGATAATATTGCTGGTATCAATGGCCATCACATATGAATTTCAAACAGCCTTCTGCAATGAAAGTAGCAGCAGTATACTTAAGAGAAAATGGTGTCTGATTCCTGTGGGACGGTTACAAGGAAAGTTTTCTTTTCTCCCCTAGACAGTTTTTTTTTTTCTACTTGCTAATCTCCAAAGTAACTTTTAAATTGTTCTTTCATTCCTACTCTAAATCATGTTCTAACCAATTTGCCACGTAATAAAACCAGTCCTCCCTAATTCATCAATTGCATTATAAACAATTACCGTTAATAAAAGCACTTATTAAACGTAGGAAAAGGGGTTCTTCTTAGTGGAGCAAATTATTATCATCTAGAAAGTGCTGCCTGAGAAGATAACAAGGGTAGATCAACATAAATGCAAATTGTATTTAGATTCTTTGTAGTCCTTTCAAAGATTTGACAAAGATGGATTGAGTGTTCTTCTATATTGTAGGATTCTGTGGTTCAAAGAATTAGGTGGTTCCATGGCATAAGGGTTTTGAGGATGTGACAAGTAAAATGAATTAAGGAAATCCAGTGGATGTAGTGTATCTGGACTTTCAGAAAGCCTTTGATATGTTCCCACAGTAGATTAGTGGACAAAATTAGAGCACATGGTATTGGGGGTAGGGTATTGACATGGATAGAGATTTGGTTGATAGACAGGAAACAAAGAGCAGGAATAAACGGGTGGTACACAAAAAAACTGGAGAAACTCAGCGGGTGCAGCAGCATCTATGGAGCGAAGGAAATAGGCAACGTTTCGGGTCGAAACCCTTCTTCAGGAATAAACGGGTCCCTGTCAGAATGGCAGGCAGTGGCGAGTGGAGTTCCGCAAGGCTCGGTGCTGGTGCCGCAACTATTTACAATATATACAGTATTATTGATTTAGATGATGGGATTAAAAGTAACACGAGCAAATTTGCTGATGGCACAAAACTGGGTGGCAGTGTGAACTGCGAAAAGGATGCTAGAAGGTTGCAGGGTGATTTAGACAGGTTGGGTGAGTAGGCAGATGCATGGCAGGTGCAGTATAATATATATAAATGTGAGGTTATCCACTTCGGCGGCAAGAACAAGGAGGCAGATTATTATCTCAATGGTGTCAGATTAGGAAAAAGGGAAGTGCAACAAGACCTGGGTGTCCTTGTACACCAGACACTGAAAGTAAACATGCAGGTACAGCAGACAGTGAAGAAAGCTAATGGCATGTTGGCCTTCATAACGAGAGAATTTGAGTATGGGAGTAAAGAGGTCCTTCTGCAGTTGAACAAGGCCCTGGTGAGATCACATCTGGAGTATTGTGTGCAGTTGTGGTCTCTTAATTTGAGGAATGACATCCTTGCTATTGAGGCAGTGCAGGTAGGTTCACGAGGTTAATCCCTGAGTTGGCGGGACTGTCATATGAGGAAAGATTGGAAAGACTGGGCTTGTATTCACTGGAATTTAGGATGAAAGGGGATCTTATGGAAACGTATAAAATTATAACATAAATGGACAAGCTAGATGCAGGAAAAATGTTCCCAATGATGGGGGTCCAGAACCAGAGGCCACAGTCTAAGAATAAAGGGGAGGCCATTTAAAACTGAGATGAGAAAAAAAATTCACCCAGAGAGTTGTGAATTTGTGGAATTCTCTGCCAATTCACTGGATTCATTTAAAAGAGAGTTAGATAGAGCTCTAGGGGATAGCGGAATCAAGGGATATGGGGCGAAGGCAGGCATGGGTTACTGATTGAGGATGATCAGCCATGATCACGATGAATGGCAGTGCAGGCTTGAAGGACCAAATGGCCTCCTCCTGCACCTATTTTCTATGTTTCTATGTTTCTAACATGTGCTCACTGCTATCAGCATCCATCTGAAATATGCAAGTCAAACACATCTATACTTCAATACCACAATGATCGGTAAAGTAGCACTGGAACTTAGATTTCTCCATATGAAGTAACCTGTCATCAATGTTGTTTCCATCGGTGGGGGTTGGTCTTCATCAACTTCATTAAATTTGAACAAAAATAGATTATTGTTCTATTGACAAGATGCCTGAAGGATCATATCTGTGACTCAAGTCTTACTCCTGTATCTATCCGCACTACACTGTTTCTTTTATCTTGCAGAGTTGTAATGTTAATGGATATTGGACAATTAAAACATTAATCACAAGATGAGCTATATACTTACTTGAACATGTTAAAGACACAGTATACATTTTAGCAATGCTGGGTATAGAATATCATCTGTTAGATAGTAAATTACTGTATTTATATTTTTAGCTTACTGACTTTTACATTAAAGAATCAGTAATAAATAAACTAGCTAATGATCTTGTTATGTTCCTTGAAATAATAGGCTTGAATGGCAATAACATCAATACTTAAGCATCAATGTAGTACTTATTAATTGGGTTTTCTTAATTAGGACTATGTAAATATAGTTTCAACACGTCGATGCAGCAAACTCCTTTCTCTGCAGAAGAAAAACAAATGTCATTGTGCCACTAAGCCACAGAAAAAGCAAATTAATATAGCAGTAACTTCTGAACCTGTCCCCTTCCCATTCCCTCTGGAGTTCCTCAAGTATTCATGTTTTTGTAGCCTCTCCTTCCTCGTCCAGGTAGTTACCTTTGCTGGAGAAATTCAGAGGACCAGGCAGCATCTCTGGAGGACATGGATAGGTGACGTTTTGGGTCGGGAACCTTCTCCAGGCTCTGAAGAGACATAATCTGGATTTTACTGATTGGGGCTTGCATTCATCATCCATGTTTCCCATTTCCCGAGAAATATTCTCTCTGGATTTGGAAGTCCAGCCTAGCTGACCCATATCATGTAGGAGCCATGACAAAAGCCCGATTGCCCACAGAATCCTGTACCACAAAACAGAGTCAATGGGTGAAGAGAAACAAATCCCACACACAGAATTTCTCCACAAACCTTTGTCAGCCAACAAAGCCAAGGGTCTTGACCCAAAACGTCACCCATTCCTTCTCTCCAGTGATGCTGCCGGTCCCGCTGAGTTACTCTGGCATTTTGTGACCATCATCAGTGTAAACCAGAATTTGCAGTTCAATCCTACACAAAGCCCCACACCCACTTTGCTGGCTGTCAAAGTAGACAAGTTTTCAAATACTTCTGAATTCACTGAAATTCAGCAAGTGTTCACAAATTGCTAGAAATCTAACAATTTTTTAAATTATGACATTTAAAATATTACATTGACTAAAAACTCTTCCTCACATTTTAACAAAATAGTTAACGTAAGACGAATGACGAGAGAAAATGTAACTCGTTTTATTCTCACTATTTTCACCGCCGTTTGGCAATCACCATTCAAATGAAATCACAGATTTAGCAGCTGCAATCTGGCACTGGATCTGTGATTTCTCTCCTGCAGATTTCCTATGTGCAGTTCAGAGGCAGAACCAATTCAGCAAATGACCAGTGGAGCTCAATTAGCGAGTTCAAGACCTCTGCATTCGCATGAGATCCCTTAAACACACTAGCATTCATGCCAAGAAATACCGCAAAATGCAGGCCACATAATCAAAAAGTGGGATATGCCTGATAAATCCATTTCAATATGTCCATCGCTTTTTGAATCTTTCTTTACCTTTTGTTCAATATCCACTCCTGGATGAGCCACCATTTCTTCTTGACAAATGTTTATTTTAGTTTTAGTTTAAAGATATAGCGAGGAAACAGGCCCTTCGGCCAACCGAGTCCGCGCTGACCAGCGATTCCCCCACACTAACACTATTCTACACACACTAGGGACAATTTACAATGATACCAAGCCAATTTACCTACAAACCTGTATATCTTTGGAGTGTAGGAGGAACCTGGAGATCCTGCAAAAATGTCACGCAGGCACAGGGAACTCCATACAGACAGTACCAGTAGTCAGAATTGAACCCAGGTCTCTAACACCATAAAGCAGCAACTCTATTGCCCTGCCATCCCTCAAAATATTGATAGGACTGTAGTCAGCATCAGCGCTCCCACCCATAATCCATATCATCACCACCGATTTTATCTCATCTCCCTAGCTTCTGGTTAAACCAGACTCAGTCTTCTGGCTCTCCGCACCATGTCAATACTACCAGCCATTCCTCGTTCCTGGCCAGGACGCGTCAGAAAAGGCATATCAAACCCAAAGGAATGCCAAGTCCTGTTTAAAAAGCTCAAGCTCAGTGAAAATACTTCTTGCTCTGAGTTGTGGTTTCAAATGCTTCTCTTGATATTGGAGCACATTATCTAGCTCAATACGTGGGAATGGAACTAAGTAACCTTACTGCTTTTCAGATCTAATGTTTGCCTCAATCCTTGCCTGCACTTTCTAGCGCAATTTGCAGGCTTACTACTTGATAAGATCTCATTTGAATGAAGACACTTCCTATAGTACAATTCACCCTCTGTATGCACTGGATGGCAATTGAAATGTCAACATTTTAATGCCCTGGATTAATGCAAACCGAAAAGCCTCTGATACAGAAACATAAACATCGCCATGGAATCAAAGCTGCCAAAAACACACTGTAGGTATGTGATTTTGAACTCTGATATCTAGTCTAGCAGGCAATTGAGACGCCAATCCAGCACAACAAGGCAAATGTTAACTCACTGCTTCTGGAGTATTTAATATAATGAACATATCAAGAAATCCATTCGTCCAACTCATCTGCAGTGTGTGCTTAAACAAAAACAAATCTAATATGTTTTCCTATCCAGCAATATTTTGTGCAGAAATACTTTAGTTAATTTAACTGGCTTGTACATGTGATCTTATGCAATTTAATTTATTTTAAAGATTGGCTAAATTGTGCTTATGAGAATGATAATTGAAATATATTTTCCACTTTGCAGCTTAAGCCATCCAGAGATTGGCACAGCAAAATTTTAAACTATTTGTGGGCCTGCTCTCTTCAGATCTGAATTATTAACAAAGTCATTAATGCCATTCACACTCGGATACCATGATATGTTCATGCAGGTAAATGGAAAGGAATGTAGATAGAAAGAATGCACTGTAATATTAGTAACACCAACAATAGAGATTTGATCTATCCATCTTATCTTCAAATAGCACTGTGATGCCAAAAAATTGAATTTTACCTGAAACATTAGAGGATGAGGATAGAAGTATATAAAATAATGAGAGACATGGATAGGGTAGACAGTCAGAACCTTTTTCCTGGGGTGGAAATGTCCAACACTAGAGGGCATAACTATAAGGGTGCGAGGGGAAAAGTTTAATGGAGATGTGCAGGACAAGTTTTTTATACAGAGTGGTGGGGGTCTGGAACACATTGCTAGGGGTGGTGATGGAGGCAGATATGACAATGGCACTTCAGAGGCTTTTAGATAGGCACATGTAAGTACAAAGAAAAGAGGGAAAACGGTAAAATGTTTACATATTCTGGTAGAGATTTATCCCATGAAATCAAAAATCGCCTTATCTGAAAATTTCATGCATTATTTCTCGACTTATTTATGAAAATGTTCACAAATCTCAAATAACTTAGAAAATGAACAAGATGGTCTCGCTGATGATGTCACAATGGATCTGACTGCCTGCCTCTGCTCATGCTGCGAGTGACATCACCCCTGTTATGTCTTCTGTACTTCTTGGCTTCTTAATTTTTACTTCTTTAAATTTGTTACAGCGTTTTTAAAACGCTGCTCAGGTCGTGCTGCGTGCTCCGCTGGGCTCCTTGCAGTTCTAGAACATGGCGGCAGCGGCCGTTATCGCTGGGCGGGCGCAAGTGAGGCCCTCTATGGAGACCTTCGATTCCTCCATCAATCGCACGGACTCGGGGAATCGCGACACCTTTTCCTCGCTGGTGCTCCCGATCCCACCTGGCGATCTCTGGCCGTCGCGAGGGACGAACTCCTCTATGTCTCCCCCGCCCGATAATCTGTCAAGCGGGTGGATGGGCTTCCCCTCATGGAAGCCACGATCGGCCGGCCCTCTGCTGCTTTTGACCGTCCGCCCGCTCGCACCATCAGGGCCGCCCGTTCGCAGCAGCAGGGAAGCCCACTCGCAGCAGTAGGGCCGCCCGCTCAAAAGACGCCGCAAATCGGCTCCAAAAGTCAGCGGGCATGCTGAAACCCCAGCTCCAAAAGGCGGCAAGCTCCCCAGCCTCTGTATCCCTCTCTGTGCCTCTGTGCCCCTCTCTGTGCCCCTCTCTATGTCTCTGTGTCCCACTCTGTGTCCCTCTCTGTGTCCCTCTCTGTGTCCCTCTCTGTGCCTCTGTGTCCCTCTGTGTGCCTCTGTGTGCCTCTGTGTCCCTCTGTGTCCCTCTGTGTCCCTCTGTGTGCCTCTGTGTCCCTCTGTGTGCCTCTCTGTCCTTCTGTGTCCTTCTGTGTGCCTCTGTGTCCCTCTCTGTGCCTCTGTGTCCATGTCTGTGCTTCTGTGTCCTTCTCTGTGCCTCTGTGACCCTCTCTCTCTATCCCCCTCACTCTCTAGCCATGCCTGCGAGTTGGGGGCAATGCGTTGATGGATAGGGCGGGGCATGGGGTAAGAGGAGGGATTCAATAATATTAATATAATATCAATGGGGGTGGTTAGTGTGTGTGTGGGTAGTTAGTGTGTGTGTGTGTGGGTAGTTAGTGTGTGTGTGTGGGTAGTTAGTGTGTGTGTGACGCCACAGCCCCCCCCCCCCTCCCCTCGCAGCCACATGTTTAGGACTTGCAATTTGTTAACACCTTACAGCATCAAAAACTGCATTATGTTTTTTAAAGTACAATTACAGGTGCATTGAGGTGAACAGAGCAACTAATTAGTGCACAACAAACTCCCATGCACAACAATGTGATATTGACCTGATAACCCATACATTTTCTTTTCTCGGTAAAGGAACATCAGCCAGGACATCAGGGATAACCTCCTATGCCATTCATAGCAGCGCATATACATCCTGTGAAAGGATCAATAAAAAACAAGTGAAGAAAAAAAACACAAAGTGTTGGAGTAACTCAGCGGGTCAGGCAGCATCTCTGGAGGACATGCAATGTTTTGGGTCGGACCATTCTTCAGACTGATTGTAGAAGATGTCAGAATGCTGGCAAAGAAGTAGAGTGGGACAAAGCCTGGCAAGTTGTGGGTGGATGCAGGCGAGGAAGGGGGGAACTTGTTTGGCAGATAGAAAATGAGACAAAAGGGTGCCACATGAGGAGAGAAGAGGAGTGAAAATTAAAGCCAGAGGTAGGCATATAGCTGGAAGGGAAGGGGTGGTGGAGGGGTGGGGGGGGGGGTATAGTAAGTAAAATGTTTGTACACAATTGTAGGGCAAAGGAAAGAGAGGGGAAGAAAATGTGGAGGGTGGGGGGGCTACCTAAAATTGGAGAAATCAATGTTCATTCCGAAGATGGACAAAAGAAGCAGGAGTAAGGCAGCATCTCTGGAGAGAAGGAATGGGTGACGTTTTGAGTCAAGAACCTTCTTCATACCTTTGGGTTGTAAGCAGCCCAAGCGGAATATGAGGTGTTGTTCCTCCAGTTTGCACACTCCAGCAATAGAGGAGCCCCGGGGCGGAAAGGTCAATGTAGGGATGGGAAGGGAAGGACATTTTTTAAAGCAGCTGGTGTTGGTGACATGGTAGCCAATGGCAGTTGTTTCAGATCCAAATAGGTGCAGTGGAGCAGTCCGTGGCAGGACTGCCGAACAACGTAATACTTTAACAGAAACTGTAAAGATGCTGTGGTGTGCTGACAGATAATCTGGCACGCTGTGCACTCTTACAGAGAAATGGTAGAAGTTGGTCTCAGGCAAGAGAAGTAAGGCTTCACTGGTCTTCTCAAAATATTTCCACCAGCACAATGACGAAGCGGTAGAGTTGCTGCCTTACAGTGCCAGAGACCCGATTTCAATCATAACTACGAGCGCTGTCTGTACGGATTTTGCACCTTCTCCCCTGTGACCGTGTGGGTTTTCTGCGGGTGCTCTGGTTTCCCCCCACATCCTAAAGACGTGCGTGGTTGTAGGTTAATTGGCCTCTGTAAATTGTTCCTATATAAATTGTAGGATATAGCTAGTGTATTAGGTGATAATCACACGTATTGACCTACCCATTTTCAAATGGATCTTCAGTGGGAACTGCCTCAAAAAGGCAGCCAATACTATCATCAGGAAGAAGATATAGAAGTCTGAAAACTGTGACCACCAAGTTCAATTATAGCTTTTTCCCAACAACCATCAGGTTCTAAGTAAAATGGCAAGTAAAATTTTACTACACTAATTGGTGTATGTGATAATAGTAAGATTAAACGAGAACTTACCAGTTTGAAGTTTGATCTTTATTTTATGAGGAGGAACGTTGAGGGACTACGTGAAGAACCCTGCTAGGACGCATGCGTGTCATTCTTCAAAGCAGCGGTGTGAAATCACAGATAACTGTAATGACTAAACATAGTAAGATTAGACAACAGATACCAGTTCAGACTATGATCAAGGGTGGGAGCGGAGGGCACGTAGTCCCTCAACGTTCCTCCTCATAAAATAAAGATCAAACTTCAAACTGGTAAGTTCTCGTTTAATCTTACTATTTTACTTCGGAGTCACGTGAGTGCCTACGTGAAGATTTTAAAGCTCTGTGATTTCATGCCGTGGAACGAGTCCATGCATCACATCTGCCTTGATTTTTGGGGAGAATAGAGTTAACATCATTAGACATCAATACGATATTGAAATCCAACAGTAAAAATATTAACACCAATTATTGCCCCTATTTATGGGTATATTATAGTACAGAACTTAAATTTGTTTCTGCAAATGTTCCAGGTTCAATGACTGGTTTGTTATAAAGTCGTTGAAAAATTCCTCCGTTGACCTTCCTGCTGTCTTGAGGATTAGGTGCATTGGTACGTCCAACTTCATAGCTGCCAATGTAGCTGCAGCCCTGGTGGAGTGAGATTTGAAATGCTAGTGTCCACTCCAGCCTATTTAGGACTTGTTTTAGCCATCTAGAGATGGTCTGGACTGTCACTGTTTTGAATGGCTGTTAGTAGCTGATTAAAGTGACATTTCTTCCCTCTGATGATCTTAGTATACTTCATGTATGATAGTAAGTGAGTTATAATACAGAGACGACCATCTGTAGGGTAGGCTCTGAATTCTGACCCCTGTCTGTTCTGTATGACTATTACACTGATGTAAACCTTAAATTCCAGATGAATTAATCATGTTGTCCAACCTTATTTTCTGTGGTGACTGGACCCTTTGTGGCGTGACCAGGACCATCAGCATGACTGTTTTCATAGTCAGTTTCCGTAGGAACAGAGCTGTAGCTGGAGACCAGTTTCTTAACATGGTCAGTACAATGCTCACATCCCATATTTGGGAGTACCTGGTTCTTGGGGACTAATTTTAAAAATGCCCCTCATGAGTTTGTTTACCAGGGTTTGTCCCAACAGAATGCCGCTCTCTACCTTTGACAGGTATGTTGACAGAGCACTTCTGGCGCAGTTGATGGCACTATGACTGAGCCTCTCATCGTAATGGAGGCTTGCCAGGAATTCCAGAACAGACGGGATGTTCATAGATCTGTGGGTGATGATTATTGTTGTGACAGTACTTCCCATTATTAGATGATACCAAGTACTGATGTTTGGGTGGACTGTCTGTGACCCGCTGAAATAATTTTGCATTCGGTCCGTCAGTCCCAGGTGTAGCAGAGGTGCTAACAACTCTAAATAAATAGGTTAATATATAATAGTGGCATGGATAACTCCCCTTGTTGCGGGAAGACCCAGTAAGTTAGGTCTATGATGGATGGTGATGTATGGTTCTGACCCATGTTGATATCACCAGTACCCATGGTTGCGTAGGGCAATCAGGTATTATCAAAATTCGAGACGTGGAGTCTATAGTTTCTTCCTAAATACCCGACTGATGAGGCAAAGGGAGGGATGCATAAAGGATCCCCCAATCAGCGAAGATACATCTGAACCACTGCCCCAGGTTCTGGCTCCCAAGAACATAATTTGATAGCTGGTAAGAGCATGGATGTGAATAGGTCGTTATCTGGTGTTCCATACCGGCTGTTCCAGCAATACATATTTTATCCAACATCCATACAGTGTTTTTAGACTTAGCGTGACCTGTTGTCTGCCACTAAATTCAGTTTCCCTGGTAGTTGGAAGCTGATATCCAATCTCTATCTGGATACGCTATTAATCCAGATTAATAGAGACAGTAACTCTAAGACTATTGCCTCCATCACAGTGAGGAAGTGTTTGGTGAACTCACTGTGGTGGATGTTAGTTTGTGTTTATTGTGTGTTGTTATTATTACATGTATGGCTGCAGGCAACAACATCTCGTTCAGACCGAAAGGTCTAACTGACAATAAAGGATTCAATTCAATTCAATTCAATTCACAAATAGTGTTGGCCAGATAGTCAAATGGTGTCGATATGTTTCTACCCATATGGTTGACATATGGTACCCCGGTGGTGTTGTCAATTTGTAGACTAACATACTGGTGATATAACCCAAAACAATATGACTTAAAGCCATGACTAGCTCTCACTTCCTCAGGTATATATGCCCAACGTTAGTAGTGATGCCTCCTGAGCATTCCATCTCCCCCTCAGCTGGAGATGGAATTAGTAGCATCCCAATCCAAGGCCCATCAGTATGTGGTTCCATAGACGGGTAACTGAGTTTGGTTAGGAACAATGCCTAATGTATGTTCCACCATTTTTGTACCATAGTGGCCTCTGTTGGTTGCTTCATTCGTCTGTCAGAATGAACCCCACATAATTTCTTGAGTGACGCGTGTTACGCTCTGTACTATGATTATGTAAAGGTCCGATATCATGTGGCTGTCACACAGCCCCTAATGCCAATTATTCTACAACCAGTTTGATGGATGGTTTAGTTCCCTGCAAGCTTCCATAAAGGCTGTACCCTTTCTTACGGCAAAGCCACTGTCATGTGAACTGTGTTAACGGTGGACCGCAGACGATGTTTCTTTCCTGTGGTACGTGTTGGATGTCCTCCATAACTCCTATAATATATGGGCACTGTAGTTCAGTATGCGCTTTAGTTGATTCTTACCCGTTAAGCATGAACATTCAGTTCGGTACATGCTGAACTGGAGGATAATGGAATGAATAATTCTCAGGTATACCCTTATAACTCTGAATTTTAAGTGTCGGTAGAATAATTCTATGCATACAGATGGATCTGTTATCTCCCACCAACCTCCCTGGTTACTATTAGTAGGTGTGTTACTATTTCGGCATCCTCCGTGGTCGTTGGGGTGCCGGTGTCTAATGAGGGTAGCACATTTCCCAGGAAGTAGTTTTTAAGACGTTCCTTAATGTGCCCCAGAGTTCCCTCTATGTGAAGTTCTTTCCCTGTTAAGATAAGATGCCTCCAAATTTTAATATTGGAGGTTGGGAGGTTCCAGGTTAGCATATAAGGCTAGTGCATCCTGGTGATCTAGTGTCATGTCTCTGTTTATAGTGCGACCGATCCCGTCCCGCTGTTAGGACTTAGAACTTTCTTTTGTTTCAATTCCCTGCCCTACCATGTTTTGGTTGATACTGGGAACATTCAGGTTTGCAGTTCCCTGGTGGTAAGTGTTTTCCCATAGGTTATCTGCACCCTAAGTGTACTAGGGGTATGTTCTGCTCCCCTGTTCAAGTGCAGCCCAAAATTGACCCCCTATACTCCCCTCTGATGAGGGAGAACACTGTGCAGCCCTAGAAGAGGTACTGCTGTAGGACTTACTAGCTGCCCCTCTGTGACTAGTCTCCATCTCATGGAGCTGCCACTTACCTGCTCCAACAGCCGCTCCAGCTGGTCCCGATGCTCTCGGGTACCCAACCGGCTCCAATGCACATGGTCACTGGTCATCGCGGCTGCTCCTGAAGCCGTTACTCCTGAGGCTGTTCCTACTCCAGTTCCGGCAGCCAGCCCAGGATTGACTCTCGGTGTTCCCCTCTGATGAGTGAGAAACTCTGTGCCGCCCCACAAGGAGTACTGCTGTGGGCTTGTTAGTTGCCCACTGTGGCTTTGCACTCTGCAGCCCCACAAGGGGTACTGCTCCTGCAGCCGGTCCAACCGGCTCCAATGCTTTCGGGCACTGGCCGCTCACGGCTGCTCGTCATGCTGCAGCCGCTCCAACCGACCCCAGAGCTCACGGGTACTGGTCGCTCGCGGCTGCTTAATTTTTCCTGCAGCCGGTCCAACTGGCTCCAATGCTCTCGGGCACTGCCCGCTCCCGGCTGCTCTTTATTCTGCATGCTGCAGCCGCTCCAACCGACCCAGGTGCTCACGGGCACTGGTCGCTCGCGGCTGCTTAATTTCTCCTGCAGCCGCTCAAACCGACCCCCATGCACACGGGCACTGGTCCCTCGCGGCTGCAGCCGCTCAAACCGACCCCCATGCACATGGGCACTGGTCGCTCGCGGCTGCTTAGTATCTCCTCCAGCCGCTCAAACCGACCCCCATGCACACGGGCACTGGTCGCTCGCGGCTGCTCCTCTCCCGACCGGCCGGGCCGGCGCGGGAGCGAAGTCGGGAGCGAAGTCGGGCACAGCTGTTCCCATTACGGGAGATCAGCGTGCCGTTTGCTGCTGCTGCCCGCAATTCTGCGGTTCTCCCCCGCCGGCATTCCCGCAGCCTTCGTGGATCCGGTCCATGTCTCCACCTAAAAGGTAAGTGGAAGGAACGCAGAGTCTCTTACCTGCTGTTCCCGACTTTCAAATTCTGGAACGCAGAGTCTTCTTACATGCTGTTCCCGGCTTTCAAATTTTGCCGCTAAGGGGAACGTCGTTCCCCCTGCTGTGACTCGTTGCAATGCGTGTAGCGATATGACACGCATGCGTCCTAGCGGGGTTCTTCACGTAGTCACTCACGTGACTCCGAAGTAAAATAAATGTCCTTTGTCCTTTGTCCTTTGTCTTTGTTCTTGAACATTACACAACACTAACCTCAGAATTTCTATCAACTGTCTTTAGGTTGCACTAAGGACTTTTGTTTTGTTTTTTTTGCACTATTGTTGTAGTTATTAATGAAATGAACTTTTCTTTATTATATGTTATCTATGTGCATTGTGTTTACAGGCCTGTTATGCAGCTGCAAATTAGAATGTCGTTGTCCTATTGCCGGTACATATGACAGTTAAACATTCTTGACTTGACTCCTTCTGGCTAACCATTCTACATATTAAAGAGTAAATAGTGATTGTAAACAGGTTCTTGATCAAGGGGCAATAAAAAGAAACCTAACCTGTCCAATATACATAAATACTCAGCATGTTGAAGTGCATGCTCTAGTTCATTTTCCTCAGCATTACATGTCAATTATATCACCTCTCATTTTGTATTGATTAAAATTACAAGCAAGGGAAGGAGCTTCATGATATTTGCAGCTTTTATACTTTGTAGAAGAACTCACCGAGCCATTATTGGCGGTCTCAAGTATCTGAGTAAATGTGGCCCCCTCAAACATCCGTAGAGCACACAGGGCAGTAGCAGAATGACACAATAAGGATATAGTTGCATAGGAAGGAAGTGCAGATGCTGGTTTAAATCAAATATTTAACAGTCAGGCAGGCAGCATCTCAAGAGAGAATGAATGGGTGATGTTTCGGGACAGACTGTCTGTCTGAAGAAGGGGCTCAACCCGAAACGTTGTCCAGTCCTTCTCTCTAGATGCTGCCTGTCCCGCTGAGTTACTCCAGCATTTTGTGTCTATCACAGATATAGTTGCCGAAGTTCTGATCAACCCTATCGCAACAAACATATTCCACAGTACACTCGTGGCCATTCACAAACAAGAGGAGACATTTCACAATGATCAGACCTAACAATAATTTTATTAGTATGACTTTTATAAAGTTCATATAAGTTTTATAGCCAATAAAGTTTTTATAGATATGTGAAGAGAAAAAGATTAGTTAAAACAAATGTAGGTCCCTTGCAGGTGAATTGATCATGGGGAACAAGGACATGGCAGAACAATTGAATAACTACTTTAGTTCTGTCTTCACTAAGGAAGACATAAATAATCTGCCGCAAATAGCAGGGGACCGGGGGTCAAATGAGATGGAGGAACTGAGTGTAATACAGGTTAGCCAGGAAGTGGTGTTAGGTAAATTGAATGGATTAAAAGCCAATAAATCACCAGGGCCAGATAGGCTGCATCCCAGAGTACTTAAGGAAGCAGCCCCAGAAATAGTGGATGCATTAGTGATAATTTTTCAAAACTCTTTAGATTCTGGAGTAGTTCCTGAGGATTGGCGGGTAGTTAATGTAACCCCACTTTTTAAAAAGGGAGGGAGAGAGAAAACGGGGAATTACAGACCAGTTAGTCTAACATCGGTAGTGGGGAAAATGCTAGAGTCAGTTATTAAAGATGGGATAGCAGCACATTTGGTAAGTGGTGAAATCATTGGACAAAGTCAGCATGGATTTATAGAATTTTCCGAGGATGTAACTAGTAGGGTGGATAAGGGAGAACCAGTGGATGTGTTATATCTGGACTTTCAGAAGGCTTTCGACAAGGTCTCACATAAGAGATTATTATACAAACTTAAAGCACACGGTATTGGGGGTCCAGTATTGATGTGGATAGAGAACTGGCTGGCAGACAGGAAGCAAAGAGTAGGAGTAAACGGGTCCTTTTCAGAATGGCAGGCAGTGACTAGTGGGGTACCGCAAGGCTCAGTGCTGGGACCCCTGCTATTTACAATATATATTAATGATTTGGACGAGGGAATTGAATGTAACATCTCCAAGTTTGCGGATGACACGAAGCTGGGGGGCAGTGTTAGCTGTGAGGAGGATGCTAGGAGGCTGCAATGTGACTTGGATAGGCTGGGTGAGTGGGCAAATGCATGGCAGATGCAGTATAATGTGGATAAATGTGAGGTTATCCACTTTGGTGGCAAAAACAGGAAAGTAGACTATTATCTGAATGGTGGCCGATTAGGAAAAGGGGAGATGCAACGAGACCTGGGTGTCATGGTACACCAGTCATTGAAAGTAGGCATGCAGGTGCAGCAGGCAGTGAAGAAAGCGAATTGTATGTTAGCATTCATAGCAAAAGGATTTGAGTATAGGAGCAGGGAGGTTCTGCTGCAGTTGTACAGGGTCTTGGTGAGACCACACCTGGAGTTTTGCATACAGTTTTGGTCTCCTAATCTGAGGAAAGACATTCTTGCCTTAGAGGGAGTGCAGAGAAGGTTCATTCCTGGGATGTCAGGCCTTTCATATGAAGAAAGACGGGATAGACTCAGCTTGTACTCGCTAGAATTTAGAAGATTGAGGGGGGATCTCATAGAAACTTACAAAATTCTTAAGGGGTTGGACAGGCTAGATGCAGGAAGATTGTTCCCGATGTTGGGGAAGTCCAGAACAAGGGTCACAGTTTAAGGATAAGGGGGAAATCTTTTAGGACCGAGATGAGAAAAACATTTTTCACACAGAGAGTGGTGAATCTCTGGAACTCTCTGCCACAGACGGAAGTTGAGGCCAGTTCATTAGCTATAATTAAGAGGGAGTTAGATGTGGCCCTTGTGGCTAAAGGTATCAGGGCGTATGGAGAGAAGGCAGGTACAGGATACTGAGTTGGATGATCAGCCATGATCATATTGAATGGCGGTGCAGGCTCGAAGGGCTGAATAGCCTACTCCTGCACCTATTTTCTATGTTTCTATGTTTCAATGTTTCTATGAATGGTGCAGACAAACTGGAAACAAATAAGCATACGGAATACACTCATAAAGCAGAAGGGAATAGTTGATGTCAAGAGCAAAATCAGAAAATCATAAAGTCAATTGGTAGCAAATATTACCTTAGTGGAGGATTGAAACCTTAACCCAGAGAACAACTACATTTAGCTTTAAAAGGAAGGGTGCACTACTGGGAAGGTAGACAAAAATGCTGGAGAAACTCAGCGGGTGAGGCAGCATCTATGGAGCGAAGGAAATAGGCAACGTTTCGGGTCGAGACCCTTCTTCAGACTGGGGGGCGGGAAGAAGAAAGGAAAAGGCGGAAACAGTGGGCTGAGGGAGAGCTGGGAAGGGGAGGAGAAAGCAGGGACTACCTAAAATTGGAGAAGTCAATGGTCATACTGCTGGGGTGTAAACTGCCCAAGCAAAATATGAGGTGCTGCTCCTCCAATTTGCGGTGGGCCTCACTCTGGCCATGGAGGAGGCCCAGGACTGAAAAGTCGGGTTCGGAATGGGAGGGGGAGTTGAAGGGCTGAGCCACCGGGAGATCAGGTTGGTTATTGTGAACCGAGCTGAGGTATTGGGCGAAGCGATCACCAATCCTCTGCTTGGTTTCACCGATGTAGAACAGCTGACACCTAGAGCAGCGGATGCAATAGATGAGGTTGGAGGAGGTGCAGGTGAACCTCTGTCGCACCTGGAAAGACTGCTTGGGTACTTGAATGGAGTCAAGGAGGGAGGTAAAGCGACAAGTGTAGCATTTCCTGCAGTTGCAAGGGAAAGTGCCAGGAGAGGGGGTGGTTTGAGTGGGAGCTGGCTGACTTTGGAGGCTGTGGTGTCGGTTTTGTTGTAACATGTTTCACAAAACATGGGGGTGATCGTCCACCACCTCTCAAAACATGGGGGGACAGGTCCCCCTCTCAGGATTACCGCCCATGTCACATTCGACAACAATCAGGATACATTACCATTGACACAATGGGACAGGAAATCTTTCCATTTCTAAATGCCAATCAAGAGCTGACTACATTCACCTAACGTAATGCATGCAGAATTAAGATCAATAACTCCAATCATTATGAAAGTATCCTTCAACAATTGTGATGTGTCAGTTATGCCACATGCTATTTCCACACTGCACCATCCCTCAAATGGTATGGTACTTTATTTTGTCACATGTACCGAGGTACAGTGAAATTCATTTTGCATACAGTTCAGTATGTATTCACTATACATAAGCATAGTGTATAGTGTGCTTATACTATATATAGTATATAGTATATATATACTATATACTATATAGATACATTTAGTTTGGAGAAACCGCCTCTTCGGCCCACCAAATTTACACCGACCAGTGATCCCCACACATTAACACTATCCCACACACATTAGGGCCAATTTACACATACACCAAGTCAATTAACCTACATAACTGTACGTCCTTGGTGTTGGAGGAAACCGAAGATCTCGGAGAAAACCCACACGGTTACGGGGAGAACGTACAAACACTGTAGAGTCAGCACCCATAGTCAGGATCAAAACCAGGTCTCCAGCGATGTAAGGCAGCAACTCTACCGCTGTACTGCTGGGGCCACCCACATGGCTGTGTTCTTCTAATAGTTCACAATTTTGCAATGAGTAAAATGACTGCAAATCACTTAATAAAACAACTTAAAAACAAATCTCTCTAGCACGTGGTGCACAGATACAAATCCCTCTGTGTAAACAAAATTGCTCCTCAGGTAGATATTAAATCTTTCTCCTCTCTCCTTAAACTTACAGTATGTCCTCTGGTTCTTCATTCCCCTACTTTGTATAAAAGACTGGGTATTCATCCTATCTACCCACCTTATGATTTTATACACTTCTATAAGATCACCTCTCAGCCTCCTACACTCGAAAGCATAAATTCATAGCCTGTCCGACATCTCCTGATACCTCAGGACCTCAAGTCCTGGCAACATCCTTGTAAATCGTCTTTGCACTTTTTTCAGCTTAACAACATCCTTCTGAAAGCAAAGTGAACAAAACTGAACACAATACACCATTAAGCTGGAAAGAGTGCAGAGAATATTGATGAGGATGTTATGAGCTATAGGGAGAGATTGGGCAAGCAAGGACTTTATTCCTTGGAGCACTGGAGGGTAAGGTGTGATGTTATATATGTGTTTAAAATCATGAAGGGAATTGATAGGGTGAAGTTCATACGTTCTAGGAGCAGAATTAGGCCATTCAGCCCATTCAATCATGGCTGATTTATCTTTTCCTCTCAATCCCATTCTCCTGCCTACTCCCCATAGCCCCTGACACCCTCACTAATCAAGTGAATGCAGAGAGTTTTTTACCCAAGGTAGGGGAATCAAGAACCAGTGGACATAGGTTTAAGGTGAGAGGGGAAAGATTTAATAGGAACCTGAGTGTCAATTTTTTAACTCCGAGGGTGGTGGGTATATTGAACAAGCCACCAGGTAACGCCTGCTGCAAGCTGTAACAATCTGATCTCCTCCCTTCCTCCTGTAGGGCTGCAGTTTCATGGGCTAAAGGCCACTGTGGACACTTTGTTGTCGTTCAGCATTTTCGAGCTGATCGGGGATCCAAACAATGGAAGTGCAAAGATGACTCGTACTGATCTAATAGACCAATGATCAGATCAGAAGCCAACCCATGTATACACCCCAAAGTGTTAAAAAGTGTCTAAATCACATCTAGTCACCACAAGAGAAGTTCGATAAAGAAGGATTTCCCTGCAAACAGGTCAAAATGGTGCATGCGTTTTTTATTGGCATATTACCTGTTATGTCTTCAGTCTTTTAATTGCTCCTGTGTACTCACCTTGCTGTTACTGATCAGTTGCAGGAGGACAGGGAAATGCGTGGACTCAAAATGAATCTGAAAATCTAATCAATATGGCTCTAATTGAGTGATTGACATATGTTGAATTCAATCCTCCTCTCCTCGGGGAGTGCTTGTACTCAGCCTAAATTGCTGCAATAAAATCCCAAGGATGTCAGGTTAAAGTAGGCTTGCTGAGGGGTTGTAAGTTTCACAGATTTAAACTCCTATGCTTCAGCCTTTGGATTCAGAATCATCTTGTAAAGTTGACAGAAATGCAAATTAAGGCCAATTACAGGGTGATCTGGAACTAGTGGAGGCTTTCATGCATCACACGTACTGTTCAGCATCATAGACACAAAATGCTGGAGCAACTCAGCGGAGCAGGCAGCATCTCTGGAGAGAAGGAATGGGTCTGAAGGATATCAGTCTGAAAAAGGGTCCGGTCCCGAAATGTCATCTATCCATGTTCTCCAGGGATGCTCCCAGAACGGCTGAGTTGCTCCAGCACTTTGTGACTTTCTTTTGTAAATCAACATCTGCAGTTCCTTCTTTCAGCACTATGAAGGGAAAATGTCCTTTTTTAACAAACTGTAGTCTAGATAATCTTTGGGTTATAATCCATGATGAGAAGCAATGGCTCTGCACAAGGGTGTTATAATGCCTTCAAGGAACACAAGTGAGGCAGAAGGGGGTGGCACACCTGTTATCCAGGAGTGCTCCAGGAATATGGGGAAGTGCAGAGTGGAGTATCATGTCCTGACAAGGCATATCAAGGTGAGAGCTCGTATACTTTAAAGAGCATCGCCAAATTAATGCCTGGGGCTACAATTTGCAGTGTCTTCAGATAGCGCTGCACACATACATCAAACTTAGAAACAGACAGACACCCACTCCTACACACATATTCCCATGTTCAGAAAAAACAGACAGATGCACATACCAATTGAAAATGCCAATGGTATTCATAATTGCATGCCAACTGAGCTGAAAGGAAGGTTTTCACCTGAAATGTAGAAGTGTTAGCAGACAGGGTTCTCATCCTGAAACCCACTGGACCAAACAAGCTGACTGAGATGCATTTTCACATAATTTCATCTCTCTCACATTGAAATCACTATACTATTTACTTTATTTACAACAGCAAGGTAAGACGCATTTGCAAATACCGAATGACCCAACCTGGAAAATGACCCACGGTGTGAAAAACCCAGTCAAAATTTCAGAGTGATGCAATTCTACCTGACAGCAATCATTATACTGTACCTCAGGAAACAATGATTTTCATATACTGTATGTGATACTAAAATAAAGTAAAATGCCAACAAATTTCTAACAGAACCTTATTATTTGTTAGTCTCGTGCAATAACGTAAATTTGAAAATTAGATTTTATCCCATTAAAATGTGGTTATCAGATGGCTTAGTTACCAATTATTATAACCTATCACATTGTTAAAAGGTCATTTCCATGGGATGGGATGGTTTGAAACATAATGTGTTTGCTTCATGTATATGTCACAATCTCATGTCAGTTTTGGTATGTCAAGTCAATAAGATACAGCTAGGCACCCTTTGCAACTATTTCCCCCAATTGTCTGTGTTCATGTACCACCAAACGCTGCTGTGATTGGAACTTTGAGAAAGGTGAGGATTGAAAGAATCCTCATTATTTCTCCTGTAAGATCAAGACTCCTGCCTCCATTTTAATAATCATATTGACTCGGCTTTTGCACCACAGTTAATTTCAATATGCAGTTACTGTAGAATGAAAGAGGAATTCTTGGGATTCTTGACATCCTAGTAAATTTGTAGTACTGAACTGAGCCTATCTTGACAACCTATTAGTTGGCAAATCCAATTAATTTTAATAAAGCTGCAGAATTTCAGAGCCAAATAGTAATAGAACTTGGTACAGACAGTCTTTGTTGATACTTTCTGGCCCCAAGCCTCATTTTTATAGTCAGGAAAAAGCTCTGAACTCAATAATGCATTGCTCCAGTTCAGCGATTATATTTTAAGTGTCTTGAGATCACAGCCAGAAACAAAGACTCTCTGAAAAGGCAGTTAAAGCAATTCAGTGATTTCTACAGGAGTGCTCGAATGATCCAAGGGATATTTTAACAAGGATTTAAGCCAAACTGGAATGATACACCGTCCAGTCCCGAACGCAGCCAAAGTGAGTTTCCACTCTCTTTGGAATTTCACATTATTCCCTCTTAATCCCTTACTTTAGATTTTAACATCAATAAAACATCAGAGAACAAAGGCATTTAGACCAGTTGTGGGCTCAGCCTAGATAAACCTTGTCTGCCAGAAAGGTCAGTGCAACAAGTGTGTCATTTTATTCACAAAGAAAATTAATTAACAAAACAGAAAAGGATCATGACCATAAGATTTATCCATTGTATCTTCTTCTATTACTTGATTCTGTGCAAACTGATGTCATCAAAGCTGAAGAAGGGTCCTGACCTGAAACGCCACCTATCCATCCAGATGCTGCCTGACCCACTGAGTCACTCCAGCACTTGTTATCTTTTATCTCAGATGGATAAATACCTTCTTTTAGCTTTCTAAAAGTGGTGAATCGGTGGAATTCTTTGCCACAGAAGGCTGTGGAAGCCGGCAAGGGATATTTTTAAGGCAGAAATTGATAGATTATTGATTAGTACAGGTGTCAGAGGTTATGGGAAGAAGGCAGGAGAATGGGGTAGAAAGGGAATGATAGATCAGCCATGATTGAATGGCAGAGTAGACTTGATGGGCCAAATGGCCTAACTATGCTCCTTATGAACATGAAAATCAGCCTCCCATGCCGAACTTGCAATAGACAGAAGAAAAATACAAATGCCACTATTGACATAAGAATGTGAATACTGCACATCTCACAGGCACATGGGTTAATATCGGCCTATTGCTGTCTTGTATACTTAACTGTGCTGAGTGAGTGGTGAATATATTAAAATACCTAATTTGTCAAGTGTGGCCAAGATATCATTTGTTTCATTTTGACCTACAAGCTAATATGGGCTGATCAAAATTTGCAAAGTAGACAATTTGGAATTTACCCCAGATTGCTACTTGTGAGCTACCCTTCACAAGTTTCTAACTAGGGCACGTCTCAGTAAAATAAACACTCACAATTACCCGAGCAAATCTAAAGCAACTTAGCATCTTCACTGCAAAAAAAGGGGACATTGCTGCCTGCCCTTTTTCCGGGTTACGTCCGTGGTACGAGAGCGACTATGCCCTGTCCACAGGCACCCTGGGGGATTTCCGGGACCGCTGTGCACAGTGGGTGGTTGAATGCATCCTTGACAAAGATTGTAACATAATTGTATAGTAGTTTATTTAATATATGTGTTTGTCTTGTATTATGGTGGTGGGTTCTGTTTTGTTTTATTGTATTGGAAATATTATTTTTAATAATTGAATACATTTTTTGATTTAAAAAAAAATGGAACATGCTTTTGTAACTGGATGGTTCAGTTGCATCAGTGGTTTCATTTAAAATATGATCTCTAATCATTATTAAAAGGAGATGTTCATGTTTGAAGATGCTCTTCATTGAAAACCTTCATTGATGGTTATGACAATGTTTCAGTGAGGAAGTGGATTACGAGGGTAATGCATGCAGCACGAGAAGATTTTTTAGGCATCGATTTTATCGTGTAAAGGACTTTCCAGCACAATCTAATGGAAGAAATTAATTATTTCTGGATTTGGAGCCTTAGACTTTTGTTTTATTTTTACCTAGGGTCAAAAAACAGCAAAATTTATTATTTCTGTATTTGTTAAAGAAAAATCACGAGCTGAACAATTATGAACAGTCCAGGAGCAATTTAATTTCCATTAAGTTTATTTATATGCCTGAGGCAGGGCAACTATTTTAAGGTATCTGCATAAGATACGCGATGGGTCCATATTATGTAAATATCCTAAAAAGCATGTTCTGAGCTTCGGGTTTAAAAACAAGAATAAACCCCGATAAACACAGCCTGCCAATCACAATTGCATGTAATGAACATTCATATAAATGAAAGGCTTATCTGTCCACAGTCATATCTTTGAGGATAATTCTAATTCAATTTAACTTCAGGGTACAACTAATACCCTGTGAGAATTGCTTGGACTTTGAGGGGCTGGAGCAGGGAGCAAGGATTTAGATTTATAGACCACTGGGATCTTTTCTGGGGTAGGGGTGACCTGTACTAAACCTTAACTGGAGGGGGACCGACATTCTGGCAGGTTTGCTAGGGCTACACGTGTGGGTTTAAACTTAATAATGGGGGGGGGAGGGATTGACAAATTGGGAGTATAAAGATGGAGTTGTAGGGGAAGTGACTACAGGAAAAAATTACAAAAGATTCTTGAATTAATGGGAAGAAAAGCTCGAGAATGGACAGAGTAAGGTCAGGGCCAATTGCGAGCATTGCGAGGGGGGAAGTGAATACGGAGGTCAAAGTGTTGTATATGAATGACCGAAGTATAAGGAATAAAGTGGACGAGCTTGAAGCTCAGTTAGAAACTGGCAAGTATGATGTTGTGGGAATTACTGAGACATGGCTGCAAGAGGGCCAGGGCTGGGAATTGAATATTCACCTCCTATCGAAAAGACAGACAGGTGGGCAGAGGGGGTGGGGTTGCCCTGTTGGTGAGGAATGAAATTCAGTCCCTTGCAAGGGGTGACATTGAAACAGGAGATGTGGAGTCAGTATGGATAGAACTAAGGAATTGTAAGGGTAAAAAGTCCCTAATGAAACTAATCTACAATCCCCAAACAGTAGCCTGGTCATAGGGCACAAGTTGAATCAGGAGTTAAAATTGGCATGTAGCAAAAGTAATGCTGTGGTTGTTATGGGAGATTTCAACATGCAGGTAGACTGGGAAATCAGGTTGGTGCTGGACCCCAAGAAAGGGACATTGTCGAGTGCCTTTGTGGTGGATTCTTAGAACAGCTTGTATTGGAGCCTACCAGGGAGAAGGCAATTCTGGATTTAGTGTTATGTAATGAACCGGATTTGATAAAGGACCTCGAGGTTAATGAGCCATTAGAAGGCAGTGACCTTAACATGGTCAGGTTTAATCTACAATTGGAGAGGGAGAAGAGTAGATCGGAGGTGTCAGTGTTGTAGTTGAATAAAGGGGACGATGGGGCCATGAGGGAGGAGCTGGCCAAAGTTGACTGGAAAGATACACTAGCAGGGATGACAGTGGAACAAAAATGGCAGGTATTTCTAGGAATAATACAGAAGGTGCAGGATCAGTTCATTCCTAGGAGGAAGAAAGATTCCAAGGGGAGAAAGGGACGACCATGGCTGACAAGGGACGTCAGGGACAGTATAAAAATAGAAGCGAAGAAGTACAACGTAGCAAAGATGAGCAGGAAACAAGAGGATTGGGTAATGTTTAAAGAACAACAGAAGATAACCAAAATGACAATACGGGTAGAAAAGATGAGGTACGAAGGTAAGCTAGCCAAGAATATAAAACAGGATAGTAAGAGCTTCTTTAGGTGTGTGAAGAGAAAAAAATTAGTGAAGACCAAAGTTAAAAGACCTGTGAAGACCGAAAAAGGTGAATTTATTATGGGGAACAAGGAAATGGCAGATGAGTTGAACAGGTACTTTGGATCTGTCTTCACTAAGGAGGACACAAACAATCTTCCTGATATAGTAGTGGCCAGAGGATCTGAGGTGACAGAGGAACTGAAGGAAATCCACATTAGGCAGGAAATGGTGTTGGATAGACTGATGGGACTGAATGCTGATAAATCCCCAGGGCCTGATGGTCCGCATCCCAGGGTACATAAGGAAGTGGCTCTAGAACCCGTGGATGCATTGGTGATAATTTTCCAATGTTCTATAGACTCAGGATCAGTTCCTGTGGATTGGAGGGTAGCTAATGTTATCCCACTTTTTAAGAAAGGCGGGAGAGAGAAAACAGGGAATTATAGACCAGTTAGCCTGACATCGGTGGTGGGGAAGATGCTGGAGTCAATTATGAGATAGCCGAACATTTGGATAGGTGACAGGATCGGTCCAAGTTAGCATGGATTTACGAAGGGGAAATCATGCTTGACTAATCTTCTGGAATTTTTTGAAGATGTAACTAGGAAAATGGACACGGGAGAGCCAGTGGATGTAGTGTACCTGGACTTTCAGAAAGCATTTGATAAGGTCCCACATAGGAGATTAGTGGGCAAAATTAGGGCACATGGTATTGGGGGTAGAGTGCTGAAATGGATAGAGAAGTGGTTGGCAGACAGGAAACAAAGAGTAGGGATTAACCGGTCCCTTTCAGAATGGCAGGCAGTGACTACTGGGTACCGCCAGGCTCGGTGCTGGGACCGCAGCTATTTACAAAGTAGCATTAGCAAATTTGCAGATGACACAAAGCTGGGTGGCAGTGTGAACTTGAGGAGGATGCTATGAGAATGCAGGTTGACTTGGACAGGTTGGGGGAGTGGGCAGATGCATGGTAGATGAAGTTTAAGGTGGATAAATGTGAGGTTATCCACTTTGGTAGCAAAAACAGGAAGGCAGATTACTATCTAAATGGCGTCAAGTTGGGAAAAGGGGAAGTA
This sequence comes from Amblyraja radiata, assembly GCF_010909765.2. Lineage (NCBI taxonomy): Eukaryota > Metazoa > Chordata > Chondrichthyes > Rajiformes > Rajidae > Amblyraja > Amblyraja radiata. Next base: position 45,970,163 of record NC_045957.1, on the reverse strand, counting down.
CAACAGGATCTGGGGTCCTTGTACATCAGTCTATGAAAGTAAGCATGCAGGTACAGCAGGCAGGGAAGAAAACGAATGGCATGTTGGCCTTTATAACAAGAGGAATCGAATATAGGAGCAAAGAGATAATTCTGCAGTTGTACAGAGCCTTAATAAGACCACACCTGGAGTATTGTGTGCAGTTTTGGTCCCCTAATTTGCGGAAGGACATTCTTGCTATTGAGGGAGTGCAGCGTAGGTTTACAAGGTTAATTCCCGGGATGGCGGGACTGTCATATGCTGAGAGATTGGAGCAGCTGGGTTTGTACAATCTGGAATTTAGAAGGATGAGAGGTGATCTTATTGAAACATATAAAATTTAAGATTATTAAGGGTTTGGACACGCTAGAGGCAGGAAACATGTTCCCAATGTTGGGGGAGTCCAGAACCAGAGGCCACAGTTTAAGAATAAGGAGTAAGCCATTTAGAACGGAGACGAGGAAACACATTTTCTCACAGAGAGTAGTGAGTCTGTGGAATTCTCTGCCTCACAGGGCGATGAAGGCGGGTTCTCTGGATGCTTTTAAGAAAGAGCTAGATAAGTCTCTTAAAAATAGCGGAGTCAGGGGATATGGGGAGAAGACAGGAACGGGGTACTGATTGGGGATGATCAGCCATGATTACATTGAATGGCAGTGCTGGATCGAAGTGCCGAATGACCTACTCCTGCACCTATTGTCTATTGTCTATTGATATTTGACCGTGGTTTAAGAGGATAATGGATTACTCAAACATATGGACTAGTGATTCTGTTTTGAGCAAATTCAGAGAATTGGTCATAAATTGCACTGGTGAGTTACAGCTCGAATAGAGTCACAGAAGGAGACCATTCAACCCTTTGAGTCCATGTCACTGTCCTGCAGAGTAATTCAGTCAATCCCATTCTTCTGCTCCATCAGTGTAGCTTAGCAAAATAGCTACCTTCAGAAGCAAACCTCCGTTAAAATCTCCAGCTATGGCATCCCAAATGCTCAGGTTTCAGATTTGTAGTTTTATGTTGGAGATACAACATGGAAACTGGCTCTTTGTCCCACCGAGTCCACACCGACCATCGATCACCTAGTCACACTAGTTCAGTTGTCCCACTTTCTCATGCATTCCCTACGCAGTATTGCACTTCCTGCAGAGGCAATTTTACAGAGGTCAATTAACCAAGATGCCTAAATGTTAGAATATGGGAAGAAACGGGAGCACCCATTGGAAAAGCACGCAGTCATAGCATGAACATGCAAACACTACGCAGTCAGTTGCTGAAGTCAGGATTGAACCCACATCTCTGGCACTTTGGGACCGCAGCTCTGCCATCTGTGCCATTGTGCTGCCCTAAATGTGATGTTACAGGTTTTTTTTATCACTGCTTTAACGTTCTCCTCTTTATCAATGATTGCCAGCTGGAAAATGTTTTTGCCCCAATCCCCTCCCACACCTCCACCCTCTCCTCAAATCTCTCCTCAACTCTCTCCTCAACTGCGGATGCCGACGATGTAAGCTGTGTCATCTCGTAAATTAGGAATTGCCAGGTTAGAAACCCTGACTGACCTACTATCTGGCCCCAGCAAAGTGGAATAGTTCAGTTTGTGTGCAGCAGTGCATTGTATGGCAGTGCAGTCTCAGAAGAGTAAGATCCTTGCCTTCAGGAAAACTGGCAGGCTGCTGACGATTGCTGCTTTATGCATGAAGAGCCTGGAGGACGTAAGAAGGGGAAATGAATTAGCAGTGGCAAAACAGCAAGGCTGTCACTCAACATAATCAGCCTTAGCATACTTCACTTGTGTCTGAAATAAAGTCAACATGATTTGGCCGTGTATGAGAGATGAGCTATATGTATTTTCAATTCTGACAGCAATCACCTACAAATTCCTAATATTCCAGTCGCTGATGGTCAGGGATAATGATATGCCAATCTCCAAAGTGTCTTCTTCTGCATCCATTAGCAATGCAGTCTGTAAAGCACCACCTCTGGTCCTCTCTCCCTGCTTTGTAATTTGACTTCAAATTTCTTCAGCAATGCGAAAAAATCAATGCCTGAGTGTTTGTGATGCTGTGGATTAGATGATAAATACTGTACAATGCATTCACTGAAGGTGATAATCAGGCAGATTCCTGAGGACGGAAATAAATGTAACAGTACGATTGACACTTCACCCACTGTTAGGAGAGGTGTCTGAGAGTACGTTTTAACAATCCACTCTGGGATTGAGATCAGAGTAGTTGTATGATACACATTCAGGTGAATGTGCAACCCTAACACTTTTTCTGACCTGAAAGGCCTGTGGCAATGTACCCAAGGAGATGTACTCCTCCTCTCATTTAACTCCAGAGCAATCTTCAACTCCTTCTTTGCATGGGAGGCAGGTATCTTCCTTTATTGCAAAAGAGGATTTCCTTCCTCAGCCTAAAGTCTGAAGAAGGGCTTCGACCTGAAACGTTGTCTGTCAGCCTCCCACAATTGATGCTGCCTGTCCTGCTGAATTCCTCCAGCAATTTGCTTTTTTATTCAAGATTCCAACATATGCAGTGTCTTTTTTTCTCTGGATTTTCCTCTCCTGTTTTCAACTCCACCCAACAGCACATCAGGTGTTGCATCGCTGACGTCAGGCACAACCTTTGACAATCCTTATTATATTGCTTCTAACTTCAGGGTGATCTCTTTAAACTTATTTCTGTGACACAACCAGTGTACTCTCGCCCCACTGCTACAGGATAACATGCCTTGACAATTTCCTGCCCGACTATCAGAATAGGACATCAATCTCTCCAATTTGCTCACTACTCCCATCAGTGCCACATTAGAGAAACAGAGGGGATGCTCCCCATTGAGTCCAGGTCAGATTCAACAATGAGTGAGCAACTGAGAGGTGGAGCAGCACAGTAGATTTAAAAAGCAGCCATTAGTGTCCAGGGGTGACTGCTCTTAGTGATGTATAATATGAACTCAGGAGTGGCCACTTTGTGAGTCAGGGTGGCACAATGATGCAGCAGTAGAGTTGCTGCCTCACAGTGCCAGAGACCCGGGTTCGATGCTGACTACGGATGCTGTCTATACCGAGCTTGGATGTTCACCCGTGACCAGGGACGGAAATCCTGCAGGGGGGGGGGGAACAGGTGGGACACGTCCCCCCCCCCCTGTTTTGAGAGGGGGGGGACATTCCCCCCCCCCCCCCATTTTTTGTAATCCGGATTTTAAAACCCGGTGAAATCTCCGCTTTCCGCGAGACAGTCGGGGTGGGACTGCTGATCGAGGGCGCCAATTGGACAAGAGGGACGTCGGTCAGCAGGCAATGGGGGCGGCACAGACCTGCGCCTCATCCACAGCCAGGATCGATCCCGGCTCTCCAGCGCTGTCCCGTTCCTACCTGAGTGCCCCCCCCCCCCCGGCCCAGGGGTGGCCAGAGACGTCAGGAGTCAGATGGGCGCGGTGCCCCCAGGCCCGTAGCCAGCGCAGAGAAGCAGCGATAAATCCAGCTCAACTCTGCCTGTCCCGCCAGGTTAACCTACAGCCCTGACTGGACTTACGGGAAATATGGCCCAGGTTTACAGCCAACGCGGAGAAGCAGCGCTGGTGTCCCATCAGTCCAGGCAGGGCTGTAGGTTAACCCGGCGAGACTGGCAGAGTTGAGCTGTATTTAGCGCTGGATTGAGCCTCCGAAGCCTCGAGTGTGTGTGTGAGTGTGCGCATGTGCACGCGGCCGCCAAGAAATTGTGTCCCCCCTGTCCCCCTGTCCCCTCCATGTTTTGATAACGATTTCCGTGCCTGCCCGTGACCACATGGGTTTTCCCCAGGTATTCCGGTTCCTCCCACATTCTAAAGATGCACAGTCAGGTTTGTAGGTTAATTGGCTTCAGTAAACATTGTAATTGTCCCTAGTGTTTGGGACAGTGTTAGTGTGTGGGGATTGCAGGTCAGCACAGACTCGGTGGACCGAAGATTCTGTTTCCTAGTTGTATCTCTTAACTAACTAAACTAGACTAAAGGTGGAGTGCTGTGTTTGAGGGTGAGTGTTTTGGCTTCAGAGGCTTCAGCAGGGAGGCTGAGCGGAGGTACAAGGTTAGATAGGTAAGAGTTTTGTTTCTCACCAATTCATTATTCTTCGTGCAGTTAAGGCACTGGTATGCTCCTCCAGCAGGGTTTGTCGATCTGGGAAAATTCAAGTGTCCATGAGGACTATTCCTGTGAACTCCTGGGAAGACTGGAGCTGCAGTTGGATGACTCAGAATCGTCTGGGAGACTGAGAGCATCATAGATGGGAGTTATGGTGAGATAGTCAAAACTAAGTTGCAGGCAGAAAGTACATGGGTACCAGGAAGGAGAAAGGGAGGAGGCAGAGAGTGCAGGAATCTCCTGACCTGATCTGATTATTATCTGATCTGAAGGCAGAGCATCTACAGCAAAGGCAGAGCATCTACAGCAGATGGCAGAGCATCTACAGCAAAGCTTTTCACTGTACCTTGTACATGTGACAATAATAAACCTATACTTAAAACTAAAACAAGACAAGAAGAATACAAGAATACCGTTTCGGATACTGTTGGAGGGGATGACTGCTCAGAGGAAAGTGGCAGCAACAATCAAGTGTGTGGCAGTAGGCTTGACTCTGAGGCCAACAGGGAAGGGTGAAGTCAGACAGAACAATTGTGATGGGAGACTCATCAGTTCAGCCTGGGTCAGACAGCAGGCTCTATGGCAGCAAACACGACCCCAGGTTGGTGCGTTGTCTCCCTGGTGCCAAGGTCCAAGATATCTCAGAGAGGTTGTGTAAATTCAGACGCCAGATGCCATTGTGGGCATTGGTAAAAATGCCATTGATAGGAAGAAGAATATCTGCTTAAAATGTTGCAGGCCCAAGTGCAATTTATGCTGGGCAGTTCCAACTAGTGCTGACTGCTGGCTCCCATTGTGAAAATCAAAACTGAGTGCAAATGAATTACATCCGCACGTCATATGCTATTTATTGCCAAGGTTCGGGTGGGGAAATTGTTCAGTGAGCACTCCGCGCAGAGTGTACCCTTGCTGAGTGCCTCGCCCCCTCTTTCGACTGATCTTTGTGATCGCTGTTCAATCACTGACTAATGTGTTTCAAAGGAACACTCGCTGAGTCTGGGAGCGACCGCTTTGTGAAGTTCTCATGGTAAAGTCTCCGAGCAGTAGGTACACCACTTTATCAACTTTAAAGAGCTCTGAGAAACAGCAAAATACAGATCACAGCGAAAGACAGTAGGAGTGCAATCAGTAGCCAACATACACGTTGTAGATGGTCTCTTTAATAAAATGCTGCTGCCATTGGACAGAGTCTAGCTGCACTCGGATTAGGAAATGTGACATTCACTACACTGAGGTACAATAGGACAGCAGTGGCATTGTTTTACATACATGTCAAGATCTATACACCAGACAGATAGCAGATTGTAGCTGCACACATTCTATGATGACTGTCAATAAGGTGGACAGCACAACCTACACAAAAACATAGCTGTGACATTTCAGCACCATTAAGCACATGGAGACCTGCTAACAATCCACATTTTTTAACCATTATCCATGCCTTCCACTGATCCTGACAGTGCCTGTTTTGATGCTTTGTGAAAGTCTCAACACGTCAATCATAACCTCTTCAGTTTGGAAGGGATTGCAAGAAATCACCAGCTACAAGAGGGAACCCCCCCCCCCCCCCCCGGCTCCTTGGCAATTGTCAGCTGACCAATGACCTGAACGTGTTCTACCGCAGGTTCAATAAATAGAAACTTAACCCTGGTTAAGTCCTCCCTCCCTCCCTCCCCAATCACCACTTCACATCTGCTCACAGCTTGACTCCAGTCTGCAAAGACTGGACCCTTCCCCACCCACTCCTCCCCAATCACCACTTCACACCCACTTACAACCTGTCTCCAGTCTCCAGTTCTCCAGTCTGAAGAAGGGTTTCGGTCCGAAACTTTGGCTATTTCCTTCGCTCCATAAATGCTGCTGCACCCGCTGAGTTTCTCCAGCATTTTTATGTACCTTCCAGTCTCCAAAGACTGGGCCCTTTCCAACTCACCCCTCTCCAATCACCACTTAACACCTGCTTACAGCCTGACTCCAGTCTGCAAAGGCTAGGACCTCGTCAACGACCCACCCCCTCCTTGCTGCCCAACATCAGTATGGCCACTTCTCCATCACCAATAATAGAAATTGAGAAGGTGGAGAGGCTGTGGAGAGACTTGTGCTGGCCCAGCTGAAAAATATCACAAACCCCCTGCTGGACGCTCTGCGTAAGAATGCTGTTCATCGATTACAGCTCAGCATTCAACACCATTATACCATCAAAACTGACCACCAAACTCGGTAACCTGGGCATCGACCCCTCCCTCTGCAACTGGATACTGGACTTTCTAACCAACAGACCCCAGTCTGTTAGGTTAGACAAGCACACCTCTTCAACCCTCACCCTGAACACTGGCGTTCCACAGGGCTGTGTGCTGAGCCCCCTCCTCTACTCCCTCTTCACCTATGACTGCACACCTGTACATGGTACTAACACCATCATCAAGTATGCAGATGATACAACGGTGATTGGCCTCATCAGCAACAACGATGAGTCGGCCTACAGGGAGGAGGTCCAGCACTTAGCAGCATGGTGCGCTGACAACAACCTGGCCCTTAACTCCAAGAAGACCAAGGAGCTCATTGTAGACTTCAGGAAGTCCAGGGGCGGCACGCACACCCCCATCCACATTAACGGGAGGGAGGTGGAACGTGTTTCTAGCTTCAGGTTCCTGGGAGTCAACATCTCCGATGACCTCTCTTGGACCCACAATACCTCAACTCTGATCAAGAAGGCTCACCAGCGTCTCTTCTTCCTGAGGAGACTGAAGAGGGTCCATCTGTCTCCTCAGATCCTGGTGAACTTCTACCGCTGCACCATCGAGAGCATCCTTACCAACTGCATCACAGTATGGTATGGCAACTGCTCTGTCTCCGACCGGAAGGCATTGCAGAGGGTGGTGAAAATTGCCCAACGCATCACCGGTTCCTCGCTCCCCTCCATTGAGTCTGTCCAAAGCAAGCGTTGTCTGCGGAGGGCGCTCAGCATCGCCAAGGACTGCTCTCACCCCAACCATGGACTGTTTACCCACCTACCATCCGGGAGGCGCTACAGGTCTCTCCGTTGCCGAACCAGCAGGTCCAGGAACAGCTTCTTCCCGGCGACTGTCACTCTACTCAACAACGTACCTCGGTGACTGCCAATCACCCCCCCACCCCCCGGACACTTATTATCACTTATTATTATTTATTCAAATCATTTGCTATGTCGCTCTTCCAGGGAGATGCTAAATGCATTTCGTTGTCTCTGTACTGTACACTGACAATGACAATTAAAATTGAATCTGAATCTGAATCTGAATCTGATCTGCAGTATGCATAGGGGGCCAATAAATCAGTGGATGACGCAGTGAACCTAGGACTGCACTTCATCCTCCAGCATCTAGATTGCCAGAGGACATATGCAAGGATTTTGTTTGTGGATTTTAGCTCTGCATTCAACCCTTTTGTGCCAGGGCTACTACACTCCAAAGTCTCGTAGTTGACTGTCCCTGAACCCCTCTGTCAGTGGATCACCAACTTCCTGACAGACAGAAAACATCATGTGAGGCTGCGAAAGCACATCTCGGACCCGCAGACCCTCAGCCTAGGAGCACCGCAAGGCTGCGTACTCTCCCCTCTCCTTTACTCTCTCTACACAAATGACTGCACCTCCACCGATCCTCTGTCAAGCTTCTTAAATTTGCGGACGACACAACCCTGATTGGACTGATCCAGGATGGGGAGGAATCTGCCTGCAGATAGGAAGTGACACAACTGGAATCCTGGTGCCATCACAACAACCTGGAGCTCAATGCTCTTAAGACAGTGGAATTGATTGTAGACTTTAGGAGACCTCACCCTTCCCTCCGCCCACTCACCATCAACGACACCACAGTCACATCTGTGGAGTCTTTTAAAGTTCATTGGAAATCATCTCCAATTACCTTAAATGGGGGGCCACCATCGACTACACAGTCAAAAAGGCCTAACAGAGGATGTACTTCCAGCGGCAGCTGAGGAAACTCAATCTGCCACAGGCAATGATGGTCCAATTATATACTGCCATCGTTGAGTCTGCCATCACCTTCTACATCATGGTCTGGTTTGGCTCAGCCACCAAACACGACATCCGGAGACTGCAGCAAATCGTTCGATCAGCTGAGAATCTTGTTGGCTGCAACCTTCCCCCCAATGACGAACTGTATATTGCAAGGGGCCAGGAAGTGAGCGGGCAAGATCATCTCTGACCCCTCTCACCCTGGGCACAAACTATTTGAAGCACTTCCCTCTAAAAGGCGACTCCGGACTGTCAAAGCTGCCACAGCCAGACATAAAAACAGCTTTTTTTCCACGAGCAGTAGCTCCGCCCAATAACCAAAAGTCTGTAGCCTCCTTTTGCTCTGGTATTTTATTTCATTCACATGTTTAAACTATAATGTTTTATTCTTAATGTTTTAATGTTTTATGGTTTATTTGTAATTGTTACTGTTTGTCATGTTGTTACTTGCGAGCGGAGCACCAAGGTTAATTCCTTGTATGTGTACCTACTTGGCCAATAAACATTCAGTCAGTCAGTCAGTCATTCATTCATTCATTCATTCATTCAGTCAGTCAGTCAGTCATTCAGTCATTCAGTCATTCAGTCATTCAGTCAATCATTCATTCAAAAATTAAAGCAGTTTAGATGTAAACCTATTTGACACCAGTTAGATAACTTGTTACCTGCTCTTATCGCCTTCCCCTATGCATGCATAAAAGAGTTCTATGATATTAACTGGTTAACTGTTTGCTTTTGGAATCTATCATAGCAATGTTTTACTGACTTTACCACATGCTTTCTGAAAATTAATTACATTTGGTGTCAATAGTTAAATGGCATTTTTTTAACTTTGCTCTATTGCAAAATCTGTGCGAGCAAAAATGAACGGTCCTTTGATATGTGTAGGAAGGAACTGCGGATGGTTCCTACCAAATATTTTTACCAAATATGGTATCACCAAATATAGACACAACATACTTGGGCAGCTTACAGCCCAGACGTATGAATATTGATTTCTCCAACTTCAAGTAACCCTTGCTTTCCTTTTCCCCCTGTCCCAACCCCACCTTAGTTTTCCGTCTCGTTTCACCGTCCTCCTGATTAATTTTATTGTTTGTATGCATCGATGTCACCTTTCCGTCACCTAACAATGAACCATTCTATATTTCCTTGATCATCGTCTGCTTTGATCAGTCGTTTTCAAAACATTACCCTTCCATATCTTATTTCCCTCTCCCCTGACTCTCAGTCTGAAGAAGTCTCGACCCAAAACGTCACCCATTCCTTCTCTCCAGAGATGCTGCCTGTCCCGCTGAGTTACTCCAGCATTTTGTGTCTATCTTGTTAATTTGATAGCCTGTCAAAATACTTGAGTTCATGATAGAGAGTAATTTGCCATAGAGAATAAGGCATCACTCATAATTTATCGCAGTTATTTTTGTTCATTTCTTAAAAGCTTGATGATAATTTCACTGCCCAACTTTTTTCTGACACATTTTTTTACATTAAATTAGTATGTATTAAATTATACATTTGGATAGATCATCAGTTTCCTTGAGTAAATCTGCTTAAATTTGATCCTGTCAAGTTGGTTGTGTGTTAAATTAGCTAGAATAGCTGAGGCAAACAATTTTATCAAGATGGAAATGTAAATTGCTCATTCTAAGCTTCCCCCCAGTCTAGTTTCAGTCAAAAATCACTGAGTCAAGCACTTGCGCATCTAAACTTTACTTGCGCATCTAAACTCCCACTACTGTACCTAACCACCGCGTGTTCGTTCCTTGTATCTGCCTGATCAAGTCATCTAGGCCTCGCTCAAACAGAGACACTCCAGAAGGTCACGCAGTCTTAAGCGCTCTCCCAGAAGATCGACACAGGACCTCGTGGCAGCGGACTTTTATAGGTCCCCGGACCTCGAGGGGTCGAACCACACGGGGGTGGTCTCTTTACAATCCAATTACAGATATAGATTAACCCCATACATGACAGACATTTCCGTAACCCAATAATACGGTGGCTAGTACATTGTATTCAAACGGTGTTTCTCAAAGGAAACGAACATCGCAACATTCTTCTTCTTGCATATGGCGTGCACAGCCTAAAGTTGTAGGACAACTTGTTCTATTTGATCTCATTTGATTGTGCACGCCAGGTTGATTGGATTCGTCGAAACAGGGCGGACCACGTGAAGCTTGCAATCTCCCACCCCAACATTTGCCCTAATATGCAAGAAAACCAGACAAGGCTCAATACCTAATCCAATCAACATTCAGCAAAGTAAAGCTTTGCAACATTATTTACAATGTGTATGTCTGGTTTGCATTCATCCAATCCATTCTATGCATTTTGCGCCTAATTGTCAGGTCTGCAGATGTTCCCATTCTCTTCCTGCAGCTTTGATATAGGCTCGACAAACTGGCACCATTCTGCAGCTTGTCCCATTTCTACAGAGAGCACTTTAAAATTCAGCAAATGGCCTAGCAGTCCTGAAGCCTTTACTCAATTTTAGGGTCCTGGCCTCCCCAATTTGACCAGGAATAACAGAAATATCAAATACTGGAGGGTATATCTTTTTGTTGTTGCCACACTACAGGAATGGTGTGATTAAGCTAGGGTGGTTTTAGAAAAGATTCACAAGAATGTTGCCTGAATTGGGGGACTTGAGTAATTTGGAAAGACTGTATAGGATAGCTCTGTTTCCCTGAATTGAAGGATAAGTGTCATGATAGAGGTGTATAAAATTATGAGAGGCATAGATAGAGGCAGAGTGGGTGTGTAAAACTCAAGTACAGAGGTTTAAGATGAGAGGGAGGACGTTTAAAGGAGATCTGAGGTTTTCACCCAAAGAGTGTCTTGTATCTGGAATGAGCTGCCAGAGGAGGAAGTGGAGGCTGAAACATTAACAACATTTTAGATGCATTTGGTACAGGCTGTTGAATGAGCATGGCTTAGAAGGATATGTAATTAATGCAGGCAGGTAGAATTATTATAAGGCTGACAATTGGGTTGAAGAGCCTGTTTCTACACAGTACAGCTATATACTTTTATGACTTATAAATCCAAGGGACTCTCTAAGAAGAAGAAGCAGATATCTTTGCTTTTCACATTCATTTACCCTTAAGCTTGTTTATCAGTATAATTTCCACATCAATAGTTGTGATCATTTAATTGGCTTATCATTTTCTCTGAATTCTTTTTCCTCCCATTATCTCAAATATCTAGCAGATTGAATGTTTTTTTTTTTTTGCATGATTGCATCCAGTATTTATATTAAGTCACCTCTTGTTTTGTCTTTTATCTGGTCCAGTGCCAATTTACCACTCTCAATTCAAGTTTTCTAATTGCACCCCATGCACTATCTAATTTGCTAAATGCAGTCAAAATAGTCTGCAAAACTATTGAATGCATTTGAAAATGTAAATTCAGCATTGAATATTCTGTTTTTCATTCCATGAAAGTTGATATATTTTGTAACCTTTTTTTTTATCTGTAGCTTCTTCGACAGCAGAGTATCCACAGCAGTAATATACAAGTTGTGATCACTGGTCTCTATCTAATGAATAAGCCTGAGTAATGCATATGAGAATAATTAATTGGGATTTGAGGAGAAATGGCAGCAGTTCCATAACTGTAAAATATTCAGGATTACTAAACATAGAGCGTAAACCAAGAAACCCTAACTTGCTGATAGCCTTCGGCTGCTCTTGAACAAGTAACTCCTCATGAATTCTGGGGACAGAGAGCAAAGTTGGGCTTGGGCTAACCAGATTAATTGAGTGGAATCCTCACTATAAATGGCAGGGATTCCCCACCATTTATAGTGAGGATCCCAATCAATTAATCGGCTTATCCCAAGTTCAGGAACAGTGTTTTCATTTTATTTGAATGAAAATAAACAACTACAAGGAGTCTTAGTTAATTTACATACATTCAATTGTTTTTGTTTATTTCAATGTTTTTAATTGTTTATTGGTCTGTTTCTCTGCCTGAGCAGGACTGGTAAGTTCTATCCTAACCTTATTTATTCAAACAGATGCAATTTGGTGAGACACATTTCTTGGAAGTGATTAGATATATAATTCTTGATACTTATGTATTTTGTAAAATTGCGGTTTAACTCATGAGTAAAGTTTACAAACTGGTAGTCCAGATGTAGCCTTCCCATGAATAAATAGAGATCCCAAATCTTACTTCCATCTTTTTTATTCTATTAGCTCTCCGTAGCGTTGAACATGTACCCAGAAATGACAGTTTGTTCTCCTCTCCCTGGTTACACATGCAAACCAGAAGCATCCATAGGCTTAACCATATTTTTCTTTCTTTTTTGCAGATTTTTTTAGCACCACTATTCTTATTCCTGTTATTGATATAAAAATACCTGCAGTCTCCCATTACCAACACTTTGTTTCATTTTATCAGCTCTTGTAAACAGTGAATGGTAGTCTACTTTCATATCCAGTCTTGCCAGCAGTTACCACAATTCTTCTAATGGACTAGATTTTAAATACAACATTCTTTAATCCAGTCATCACAAGAAATCTAGATCATTAACAGAAAAAAAACATTATTTTGGTAATATTTTCCTGAATATCCAAGTAACTGCAGGATACCTTGTAATGCAGAAGTAATTTTGGCCCCACCAAAAAGTGGGCAGGGGCTGCGTTCTGCGAGCGGGGGCTGTGTTTTGCAAGTGGGGACTATGTTCTGGGGCCCACACCACTCCCTCCCACATACACCCCCTCTCACATACGCCCCCTCCCCTACCCCTACCTCCAGAAACCCCACCCTCTTCACACCCTCCCTCCCCTACACCCCCCCTTCCCCCACACTCCCCTCCCCCACACCCCCCTCCCCATACACCCCCCACACCCCCACTCCCCCACACCCGCCTCCCCTACCCCCTCTCCCCTACACTCCCCCCCATCACCACCCCTCCCCTACAAACGCCCTCTCCTACACCCCCATACAACCTCCCTCCCCTACAATCCCCCCTACCCTACACACAGACCCTCCCCTACGTACCACTCCCCTACACCCCCCCTCCCCTTCACCGCCCTTCCCCTGCATTCCACTCCCCTACACCCCCCCTCCCCTTCACCCCCCTTCCCCTGCATACCACTCCCCTACACCCACCTACCCTACACCCCCCTCCCCTTCACCCCCCTTCCCCTGCATACCACTCCCCTACACCCACCTACCCTACACCCTCCTCCCCTTCACCCCCCTTCCCCTGCATACCACACCCCTACACCCCCCCCTCCCCTTCACCCCCCTTCCCCTGCATACCACTCCCCTACACCCACCTACCCTACACCCCCCCTCCCCTACACCCCCTTCCCCTTCCTTACAACCTCCACTCCCCTACACCCCCCCTCCCCTACACTACCCCCGTACACACCCCCACTCCCCTATACCACCCCTCCTCTACAACCCTTACAGTGCCAGAGACAGCACCCGCAGTTCGATCCCAACTACAGGTGCTGTCTGTACGGAATTTGTACGTTCTCCCTGTGACCTGCTTGGGTTTTCTCCGAGATCTTCGGATTCCTCCACACTCCAAAGATGTACAGGTTTGTAGGTTAATTAGCTTGGTATAATTGTAAAATTGTCCCTAGTGTGTGTAGGATAGTGTCAGTGTGTGGGAATTGCTGGTGCGGACTCAGTGGGCCAAAGGGTCAGTTTCCACACAGTACCTCTAAACTAAACTAAAGTTGGCCACTGTGCCATCTATAGAAAGACACACAATGCTGGAGTAACTGGTAAATCTGTATCTGCAGTTCCTTGTTATTATGCTGTGCCATCCTGTATCCCAGACTTTGTAGTCTTTCTGAGCGTAATGAATCATCAGAGTTAACATCCATAAATGAGGAATGAATAATTTAGTGAGGTACTAAAAAAATCATCAGCACCAGTAAAATCACACTATCACCATAAAGGGCCTGTCCCACAATGCGAGTTCACCCAAGAGCTCTCCCGAGTTTAAAAGAAAAAATCAAACTTGTGGAACCTCATCACGAGTATTTTTTCACTCCAGAAAATTTTTCACACTGTTGAAAAAACTTCACGTGTTTCCGCGTTTCCCGAGTACCTGCCGTTAGCATTACGAGCCGCTAAGAGACACCCACGAGCTCCGACGTACCCACTACATACATTCTACGTACTTACCACGAGTTTGATTTTTTTTAAACTCGGGAGAGCTCTTGGGTAAACTCGCATCGTAGGACAGGCCCTTAAAGATGGTAGTCACCATCACCTAGAAAAAAAATTAAATACACTTACCTTTCAGCCAATCCTTCATAAAAAGTTAATATAACAATTCAATTTGTTTACTTTAAATCATTTTCCCTCTCTTCTGTGAAACAGAATGCACATTGTAGAAGAGTGGATGAATCTAACCTGTGACTGATGAAATGCTTTCCACTGAGGGAATAAACTCATTAGGATCCTTGAGTCAGGATAACACATTACAATGAACTGTTTGCTAGAGTTAAAATTCAGATTTCACAACAGCATTGCAATTAGATTCTGTAAAATTCAATTTGATTTGCAAAAAATTGCATTCATGAAGCATATTGTCAACCACAGCTGCTGCAGTAGTGAAGAAATGGTTTGAAAACATCCTCCTTAATGAATTGTGAGCAAACCCACTGCTGCTTTAACAGATCTTGGTTGGAGTGGTGTGATTGTCTTCAACACCCTCTGAATTGGTTAGAAACAATTAAGCATGGTTGCTGATCTTGTCTGTCATACACCAACTCTGGGTGTTATGGTGGCACAGTGGTAGAGTTGCTGTGATACAGAGCCAGAGACCCTGTTTGTACAGAGTTTGTATGGTCACACCATGACTTGCGTGGGTCTTCTCCCTGAGCTCCAGTTTCCTCCCAATACTCCAAAGAAATATAGGTTTGTCAGCTAATTGGCTTCTGTAAATTGCAAAATTGGCCCTAGTGTGTAGTCTCTTGATTACCTTCATCAGCTTGATCTGTTACCTATCAAAAATCACATTGGTTAAACACAATCTGCTCTTGAACCTATGTTTTCTTACCTTAATTAATCCATTTTCCCTTCAGTTTATGGAAAATTCTGGCCAGAAGCAATACTGTGAACAGTCAAGTTTGATTTTGTTGGGCAGTTTAACATCTTCATATTTTTTTTATTAAGCACAATGAAAATAGAAATCAGGATAAATGTTGAGCAGTGGATACAAAACTGCAGATGCTAATTTACAACAACAAAAAATCCAAAGGGCTGGAGTAACTCAGCGGGTCAGGCAGCATCTCTAGAGAACATGAGTCGGTGACGTTTCGGATCGGTACCTCTTGGTTGGGAGGTTATAGTCTTCTCATTGTATTCATATTCTACTGCTCCTCTTTGAGATCTTGTCAAGGTGTGCATACCTTGATGAATTTCTCCTCAGTTTAAAAATGGGTAGTGACTCAAAACGTCACCTATCCATGTCCTCCAGAGATGCTGCCTGGCCCACTGAGTTATTCTGCACTTTGTGCCTTTTTTCAGATGTTAAACAGGATGTTGGTTCACTCTGATCCATGCTACAGTGCTGGATACAGTTTATCTCCTTGGCCCTCTCTTCTGCTAGTTAAAAATGTGTGGGCGTCCAGATGTGCAGACAAGGTAAAAAGTCCAGGTAAGTCCTGAATCGGTGCTCCCCTACCGGAGACCGCGGCTTCAGGTTGGTGTAGGCCGCAGGCCGGCGGTCGAAGATCTAAAGTCCCCGCCGCGCCGCAGCCAGAAGCACCGCTTGCCCGCTCCATGCCAAGAGTCCACGCTGCGTCCGCCACTGTAGCCTCGGGCATGTCTCGGGGAAATGCCACACCGATCCTTGCTGTTAGGCCACGGGGGAGGTGACATGGAAAAAGGCGCCTCTCCGTGGAGGAGGCGACCAAAGCGGTTTCCCCCTTACCCCCCCACATAAGACACACAGAGGAACATCAAAAACACACATTTAAACACACTAAAAAAACAAAAAAAGTAGAAAAAACTGACACGTTGCTGGCAGGGCTGCCGGCTTGCAGTGCCCCCACTGACCTCTAGTAGTATGAGTGGTGGTAACATAGATGTTACCTACCTGCTTGAGTTCTTCCACATTTCTGTTTTTGTTTCTTTCTTTTTCTGCCTTTGGGGGCATGGACAAGGTAGAGCTCTGCATTGTGAATGAACTCATGTAATTAGCCAGTGTAACTCATTGTTACATTATAATATAATGCATGTGAAAACAGAAGTCGTATGACTTCGCATTCTTATGTACAACATATGCTCATCAAAAATGTATCTATAATTAATCTAAAATTATATTCTTATTGGTGACACAGGCAGACAAAGTGGTGAATAAATGGTACAGTACACTGGCCTTCATCGGACAGGGAAGTACAATTGGGTATAAGAGTTGGGATGTCATGTCACAGACACATAGTATGTTGATCATATAGTCAGAGATTCATGCAGCACAGAAACTGGCCCTTCGGCCCAACTTGTCCATGCTGACCAAAGTGCTGAATTTACTCTAGTCCCATCTGCTGCATTTGTCTCATATCGTTCTAAATCTTTCCTGTCCAAGTACATGTGCAAATATCTTTTAAATGCTGTTATAGTATCTGCCTTAACTTCTTCCTCTGGCAGCTAGTTCCATATACCCACCATCATGTGTGTAAGATCATACCTGGCAAACTGTAGATAGACACAAAAAGCTGGAGTAACTCAGCGGGTCAGACAGCATCTCTGGAGAAAATTAATAGGTGACGTTTCGGGTCAAGACAAACTGTGTGCAATTCTCGTCATCATACTATAGGAAGGATCCGATTAAGCTAGAGAGGGTGTAAAAAATGTTCATAAGATGTTGCCAGAACAGGCAGCCTTGAGTTATGAGGATAGGTTATGACTTTTTTGGTTTAGTTTAGAGATACAGCATGGAAACAGACCTTTGACCCACCGAGTCCACACCGACCAGCGATCATCCCATCCACTAATACTATTACCACTAGCACTGCATTACACTGCTATCCTACACACTAGGGACAATTTACAATCTTTAATGAAGCCAATTAACATACAAACTTGCACGTCTTAGAGTGTGGGAGGAAACCAGAGCACCTGGGGAAAACCCACGTGGTCACAGGGAGAACGTACAAACTCCGTAAAGACAGCACCCGAATTCAAGATTTAAGATGCTGCTGCACCTGCTGAGTTTCTCCAGCACTTTTGTCTACCTTCAAGATTTTTAACCCAGTTCTCTCATGCTGTAAGGCAGCAAATCTACCACTGCCCAACTGTGCCGTCCAAACTGTGTTTTCCCTGGAGAAAAGGAGGATGAGAATTGTTTTTATAATGTAGATGTGCATAGAATGGTGAGGGGCATGGATAAAGTACATGGTCACAATCTTTTTCACAAGGGTATGTGGAATCTTAAACTAGTGGGCATACGTTTAAGATGAAAGATTTAAGGGGAATGATTTAAAGGGGACCTGAAAGGCTTTTTTTCACAAAGTGGAACAAAATGCCAGATGAAGTAGGAGAGGCAGATACAATTACAACATTGCATAGACAATTGGATTCGTTCATGATTTGGAAAGTGTTGGAGAGATGTGTGCCAAAAACTGGGAAATAGGAGCAGTTCAGAAAGGCACCATGGTTCAGCATGGATGAGATGGTCCGAAGGCCATGGTTCCATGATGTATAATTCTATTTGACATTTCCAGTAGTTCCATATTCCATATTTCTATATCTATACATAACTAAAACTCTGATCTTGTGCTCTTCCGGTTTGCGTGGTTTTTCCATTTGCACAAAAATAGTACATGATAGCGCTACGATTTTTCACCACCTTACTCACCATTGTCCTGTGCTCAAGTGCAACAAGTTTTGTTTTGGTCGATGGTATAGTTTAAAAGTTATTAAGGTTTAGAAATCTTAAAAACCATGCATGCGCAGATTGGTCTCCACTCCTGCCAGTCACCTCCACGCAGATTGGTCTCCTCTCCTGTCAGTCACCCGGGATGGCAACACCCCTTCCGACACAACATCGCCGCACTGATTGGCTGGGCCCTCTGTCACTCACCGGTGGGGAGACTAAATCTGAAGGAGTTTGTGCAACACCGCGGGCTGGAGCTGCATCGCCCAGAGCTTGACTGACACCAACTTTGAGGCTGAGGCCGACTCCAACTCCAACTCCAAGGCCGACGCCGACTCCAACTCTGACTCAGAGGCTGACTCCGACTCTGAATCCGACTACGAGGCCGACTCTGAATCCGACTACGAGGCCGACTCCGAGGCCAAATATGAGGCCGACTCCGAGGCTGACTCCAAGGCCGACTCCGAGAACCTCGAGCTCCTGGGGAGGAGAGAGCCTCTGAGGCCAACTGCGTGGCCGACTGTGAGGAGGGAGAGTGGGGGGATTGAGGGAGAGGAGGGGTTCGGAAGGGATAGGGGGAAAGTGGGGGAGGTAAGGAGGGAGAGGAGGAATAGAGGGTGAGGAGGGCAGTGGGGGAGGTCATGAGGGATAGTGGGGGAGATAGGGGGAGGTGAGGAGTGGGGATAGAAGAATAGGAGGGGGCTAGGAGGCGGAGATGATTTATGGAGGGAGGGAGGCAGTGACTGAGGGTGGGGGAAAGGAAAAGGAGAGGTGAGGGAGGGATTGAGGAGGGGAGGAGGAGAGGGGAAAGAAGAGGGAGGGTGAAGAGGGGGGGAGGAAATGCTGGAGAGTGAGGGGAAATGAGCCACGCCATCGCAGATAGGGGCTATGGGTGAGTGGTGGAATATTGCGTTGGGGGAACGGGTTGCATTGGGGGAACGGGTGAGTGGCGGAATATTACATTGGGGAACGGGTTGCTTTGGGGTACCAGGCCTACCATGGGGGCTATGGGTGAGTGGTGGAATATTGCGTTGGAGGAACGGGTTGCATTGGGGGAATGGGTGAGTGGTGGAATATTGCATTGGGGAATGGGTTGCGTTAGGGGACCAGGCCTTCCGTGTGGCTGGGACCCAACGGGTCCCACTTAGTCTAGTTACATTTAAAATCATAAATTTTGCTCCTTTATTATATAGGACAGAGCAGTCACAAGGAAGGAAGCTCATTCCCATTTTTATTTAAGTGCACTTTCCTCACAATAGAAAGGGAGCTGTTATCATTGTTTCCCATATTCTAAAGGTCACGGGTACAGACCTGGCAGAAATGCTCCAACCCCATTAGTGTCTTTGACTAATGTGGAAGCCTTCATTCTGTTTCAGTTCCTGGTAACTTCGTATAATAAGGAAATTTAAATGTAGTCTTAAAAGAGCAAATTATTTGTCAACGTATATCATATAATGGAACCTTATCATTAGGTAATGCAGGATGAAAAGCAGATGATAATTACAATTGCTCTTGATATATACTGCATTTTGCAATGGATACTGCATTTCTCACCTTAAACTTATGCCCTCTAGTTTTAGATTCCTCAACCTTGCGAAAAAGAGTATGACATCTACGTTATCCCTCCTCTTCACCATTCTGTGCACATCTATAAAGGCAAGCCTCAACCTCCTTAGCTCTAAGAAATACAGTTCTAACCTATCCAATCTCTCTGTATTATTCAAGTGAAATGGAAAACCTCGTCTTACCAGCCCCTCAAAATCATTCCAGACACCCGTCCTAAAAGTATAAAACTGCTTTGTCCTTGTAGAATTGTCATCTATTTACAGAAAATATCATTATGATTTGGGATCACACCATTCCCAATTTATACTGCATTAAAAAAAAACATTGTCTCTCCCAGTATAGGCAGGTCACAAAGCTGGTCATAATTTCAGCAATGCAGGAAGCCAGTTTGCTTCCAAGATTACATTCATTCTGCTTTTGGATATTTGAGGCCACTCGAATGCCAGACATGACGATGATGAGGGTATTCGCCTATGGGCAAACACCAAGATCCAGAGGAATGCTGAGGAAACAGATAACCTGACAGTCATTACGCAATTCTAATCAGTCCCCAGCACTGCCATTTTAGAGCTCAGTTCCACAGCTAACGCCCAGAGCATGATTGCTGTTCATTCTTACATAAGAGCAGCAGGTTTCACAAGGTTAGTCTTCTCCGCGGTGCCTGGTGTTATCATTTTGCAGGAGCCACAAGCTAATTGACTTACACACGAGCTGAAAAAGCTTTCACTTCTTCAGTATCTTCTGGTGCAAGACCGTAAGCAGTGAATCGTGCAGGGTAGTGCCCAGAATCATGTAAATAGTCCTGGTGCCTTCATTCTAGTGCAAGTTATTCGCGCTCTCTGCAATTGAATCTTCTCACATAACGATGCTGATAGCTGCTGATGGCAACAGTTATCAGCTTACCCTGGACTGACAGTTCCAGTGCTTAACCTGCGTGCAAATTGAGACCACCAGGGGCGCCATACAATGGCTGCCTCTGCCTACAGTCTGTCTGTTTTTTTGTCTTTTTGTTATTTTTAGTCTGTTTAAAAGTATGTTTTTGGAGGTTTCTTAGACTTTTTATGTGGGGGAGGTGGCGAGGGTAAGGGGGGGAAACCGTTTCTCATTCACTTCCGGGTCGAGGATGCGTCTATTCTCTGAGTTGCGTCTTGGCCCCCCCCCCCCCCTCCCCCACCATCTGGATTAGCGCGGCCTTTCCTGCCGGAGACCGACCAGAGCTTCAGCAGCGGCGCAGCACTGATTTACCATCGCGGAGCGGGCGATGCCTTGCTGGGGATCGCCGTGTTGAATCAACGGAGTGTTGGGCCTGCTGCATTAACATCGTGGAGCTGTGGTTGTGGAGCTTCTAGCCACGGGCGGCGCTGACTTTAACATGGTGGAGGCCTGGGATTCCTTTGCCGAGAGACACCAGTGATGAATCTCTGCCCAGCTCGGCTTGTAGACTTTGGGAGCCGCGGTCTCCGGTAAGAAGCGGCCGATTCGGAAACTCCAAACCGCTGAGAATGTTCTTCTGTTCTGACGTCGAAGTTCCGATTATCCCGGCGAGAGGGCATGAACATCGGGCCGCCGTAGCGGCGACTGCGGAGGGCTCAAAAGGCCCCGACCACGGGTGAACAAGGAGGAAGATGACTGAATATTGCCTTCCCTCACAGTGGGAAATGTTGATTCCGCTGTGTGGGGATGTTCAAGTTAAATTCTATAGTGTATTTTTATTCGTATGGCTGTATGGTAACTCAAATCTCACTGTACCAATTGGTGCATGTGACAATAAATGTAAACTTGAACTTAAACTTGAAATGACCAGCACACGTACATTGAGACCCATGCTGCTGCCCAAGAAGTGATAATACAGACTTGTAGCATGTTTAAACAATGTCACTTGTCCTGAACTGCCATGCAGAAGCCCTGCAACGTGAAATTAAGGACTTGTCATGGATGGATGTAAGCTGCACAACCTCAATCAACATCATAAGGATGCAGTCTTTGTTGTCAATCTAGTATCAAGCAACTGAAGAAGGGCGGCACAGTGACACAACGGTAGAGTTGCTGCCTTACAGTGACAGAGACGCAGGTTTGATCCTAACCACATGTGCTGTCTGTACAGAGTTTGTACGTTCTCAATGTGACCATGTGCATTTTCCTCAGGTGCCTCTGCTCCCTCCCACATCTCAAAGACGTACGTACAGGTTTGTCGGATAATTGGCTTCTGTGAATTGTAATTATCCCTAGTGTGTAGGACAGTGTCAGGGTACAGGGTATTGATGGTCAGCATGGACTTGGTAGGCTGAAGGGCCTGTTTCTGCACTGTATTTTAAAGTCTAAAAGTCTAAAAAGTAGAAGGAGGCGGAAGGGAAAGACTAACAAATCTACTTTCTGACCAGGTTGTTCATGACCAATTCATCAGGCTGTTTGTGACGGGATGCATCAGTACAACATACCTGCCCCTTTAAAAAATGAAACATCGTTATTTTGGTTTCCTGCCACACGACATGTACGTTTATTAATCGGGTTTTTTAAGTCTATAAAAAAAAATGGAATATGAGGCTCAGATTCCAATTAACACAACCCTATCTCTCGATTATCCCCATGTTCTCCTACAATCCCGCACCTTACCTTCCTTCTGATACTGCATCAGAGTATCTGCTTGACAACCAACGCTATATTCTCAAGATAGACAAAATTGCTGGGGAAACTCAGCGGGTGCGGCAGCATCTATGGAGCGAAGGAAATAAGCAATGTTTCGGGCCGAAACCCTTCTTCAGACTGATGCAGGATGGGGGGGGGCGGGATGTAGAAAGGAAGAGGAGGAGCCAGAGAGCTGAGAGAGAGCTGAGATGGGGAGGAGACAGCAAGGGCTACCGGAAATTGGAGAAGTCAATGTTCAGGCCACCGGGATGCAAACTGCCCAAGCGGAATATGAGGTGCTGCTCCTCCAGTTTCCGGTGGTGCTCACTCTGGCAATGGAGGAGGCCTAGGACAGAAAGGTCGGATTCGGAATGGGAGGGGGAGTTGAAGTGCTGAGCCACAGGGAGGTCAGGTTGGTAAATGCGGACCAAGCGGAGGTGTTCGGCGAAACGATCGCCAAGCCTACGCTTGGTCTCACCGATGTAGATTAGCTGACATCTAGAGCAGCGGATGCAATAGATGAGGTTGGAGGAGGTGCAGGTAAACCTCTGTCGCACCTGGAACCACTGCTTGGGTCCTTGAATGGAGTCGAGGGGGGAGGTAAAGCGACACGTGTAGCATCTCTTGCGGTTGCAAGGAAAAGTGCCCGGGGAGGGGGTGGTACGGGAGGGAACGGAAGATTTGACCAGGGAGTTACGGAGGGAGCGGTCTTTGCAGAATGCAGACAGGGGGGGAGATGGAAAGATGTGGCGAGTGGTGGGGTCACTTTGGAGGTGGCGAAAATGATGGAGGACTATTTGTTGTATGTGACGGCTAGTGGGGTGGAAAGTGAGGACTAGGGAGACTCTGCCCTTGTTCCGAGTGGGGGGACGGGGAGAGAGAGCAGTGTTGCGGGGTATTGAAGAGACCCTGGTGAGAGCCTCATCTATGGTAGGGGAAGGGTTTTAGGTTCTCAAGATGTTGGTCCTATTTGTGCAGCTCACATTTGTGCAACGCCTCGCATCTGTAGACAAAGAATTATCTTTGGATGTGCTCAGATGTTGTACAGAAGGCCAGTTTCAGGAGAGGTAAAATATTAAAATAATTTCCATCTTGATGAGTTTATTTTACCATACCACAAGTGTAGTGTGGGATAATGGTCTTTGGTGATGTATAAAAGAAACATCAGTGCTTTAACACCGCATGCTTTGCCACATCATATTACAAACTCATTCCTCAACATTTTTCAGTTCAATCTAAATTATTTTCAAATTAAGGGTTTCAATTCCATTGAAATAATTCCAGTATATTTCAATCATATTAATAGTAGATATATTGTTGTTGAATTCATTCAAAAGAAGTACAATAACTGTAATTTGAAGTGTCATTTTCTGTGGCTGTTTTAATCCACAGATTACCTATTGATACATATTGATATTGAAATACGCCAGCTCATCTCAGAACCCACGCAAATTAGTGAAGAAGTCTGGAGTACTTGGAAACAGTGGTAATGTACTGGTGTCGATTGAATGTTGGTTAATGGGCAGAAAGGAAAGAGCAGGAATGGATGTTATTTTTCTGAGCCTATGGTATCACAGAGGACATTACAGGCAATCCAGTTACTCACAAACTATATCATTGATTGGGCTGCGGAGAAAAAATATAACATTTACAAGTTTGCAGATGGCACAAAACTAAATGGGATGTAAGAACAGGAGGAGCAGGGACCGGCCCCTGCTCAGCCCCCGAAGACCAGAGACCAGGAGGATGGAGCCGGTGATGATGACAATGAGGGAAGCGACGGGCGAGCAGCAAGGCCGGTTGGAGAGGGGAGGGAACCAGGGTCTGGCCTACCGCACCTTCAAGGTCAGCTAGTCTAACATCTAAAGTTAGATATTAAAGGCTGTGGGAGGCGCTCCGGGGCACAACGGTGGATGGGCATCGAGAGGGGTATCGGTTTGCAGGTTCCCCTCTCAACCTTCCCTATTCATACACCTTCTAAATGTCTATTAAATGTTGTTATTGTACCTGCCTCAACTGCTTCATGAGGCAGTTTGTTCCATATACTCACCACTCTCTGTGTGGAAAAAGTTGACCATCAGATTCCTATTAAATAACTCCCTTCTCACCTTTGGAAGTGGTGCTTGGCTTGAATATTATATACCCCAAAACCCAAATCACTAAAATTTATCCCAGTTTATCAGATTATTATTATAATTCTGTTCACGAACGTTTGCTATAACAATTGTTATAACATTCCTGCAAAGTGCTCAGAGGTGTCCAGAGATAATGTAAAAAGCGCCATAAATACATGTATTTTATTGAAGTAAAATAAGCTGGAGTAAGTCAGTGAGAAAAATAGGGCTCTTAAAGATAGCGGAGCCAGGGGATATGGGGAGAAGGCAGGAACGGGGTACTGATTGTGGATGATCAGCCATGATCACATTGAATGGCGGTGCAGGCTCGAAGGGGCGAATGGCCTACTCCTGCACCTATTGTGTATTGTCAGCGGGTCAGACAACATCTCTGGAGAAAAATAATAGATTAAAGTTTTCTCCAGAGATGCTTTCTGACCTGCTGAGTTACTCCAGCTTTTTGTTTCTATCTTGTTTAAACCATCATCTGCAGTTCCTTCCTACACATTATGTATTTTATTGGGTTCTCTGGAGTTCGTCCCAAATGTCAGTGTACCTTGTTCTTAATGTGCAGTGTATTGAAAGTTCCATAAGCTTGCTGTTCTTATCTGTACTACATTCTTCAGAAAATTCTTGTTACAATTTCTCCATATTTTTAATGTATTTCTCAAAGCTATGATCTTTATTGAAGCCCTCTGCCACATTTTGTGTGTCATAAAACACTTGTCCTGTCATTTGTACCCACTCCCCATGGAGCCAGAGTTCAGGCTCTCATCACTTGTTGCTCAGCTGCTTTTCCAAACTTCGTTGAACCACACAGTTGGGTACACAAGAATATTTCCATTAACACGTCAAAAGATTTGGCCGTCTGAGCAGAAATGATTGGAAAACGTTATTCCCTTGAACACTGACAAAATCATGTTTCCCAAAATTATCTATATAAAACTTGAGTGAACTTGACACTTTGTCATTGGGTCAGAAATAACTACAAAGAGGGATTATTACCTGAATTCAAACAGAAAAGAAAATATAACACAAAAGGTTGGAGTAACTCAGCGGGCCAGTCAGCATCTCTGGAGAAAAGGAATAGGTGACGTTTTGGGTCGAGACCCTTCTTCAGACAGCGGAAAGGGAAACGAGGAATAGACTGTAGATGGTGATGTAGAGAGATATAGAACAAATGAATGAAAGATTTGCAGTAAAATGTAAATGATAAAGGAAACAGGCCATTGTTAGCCGTGTACTAGGCCCTTTCCCCTGACTTTCAGTCTGAAGAAGGATCTCGACCCAAAACATCACCTATTCCTTTTCTCCAGAGATGTTGTCTGACACGCCGAGTTACTCCAGCTTTTTGCGTCTATCTTCAGTTTAAATCAGCATCTGCAGTTCCTTCCTAGACAAAAATATATAACACATGGTTCCATCCCCTGCAGAATGATCTTTCACAGTGACTACACAAATATTTCTAATCGATACCCTTTAATTAATGCTCTTCAGTGTACAATGGTCAAAAGAAAATTCTGCTCATCTTACAAACATGATTTGTTTAAAAAAGAACAGCAGATGCTGGAAAATTCGAAGGTAGCCAAAAAAGCTGGAGAAACTCAGCAGGTGAGGCAGCATCTATGGAGCAAAGGAATAGGCGACATTTCGGGTCGAGACAGAAGAAGACGTTTCGGGTCGGGTCTGAAGAAGGGTCTCGACCCGAAACGTCGCCTATTCCTTCGCTCCATAGATGCTGCCTCACCCGCTCAGTTTCTCCAGCTTTTTTGTCTAACTTGATTTGTTTTGTCTCTTTTATTCTATTTACCATTGGAATTGTCCCCTTTTTGTGTTTTGCAGCCAATACAATATAATTCCACTGATCAAAGGAGGAGGTGGAGAAGGTCCAGGACTGAAAGGTCCATATCAGAATGGGAAAGGGAGTTAGAACCAGATCACCCATTTGCCAAATATTTTAACTCCCCTTCCCATTCCAATGTTGACCTTTCTGTTCTGGGCCTCCTCCACTGTCAGAGTGAGGCCATATGCAATTTGGATGAACAATACCTCATATTTGCTTGGTCTGTTTACAACCCAGTGGTATGAATATTGATGTATCTAATTTCATTGGTCCGTGCCAAACAATTAGCACCTTAGACTAGTTCTATCCTACACACTAGGGGCAATTAAAAGAAACTAATTAACTTCAAAACTGCCTGTCTTTGGAATGTGGGAGGAAACCTGAGCACCTGGAGAAAACCCACACGGTCACGGGGAGATCATGCCAACTCCATACTGACCGCACCTAAGATCAGGACCTAACCCGGGTCTCCAGCGCTGTAAGACAGCAACTCCACTGCTGTGCCTCATTGCTGACCTAAGTTGTAGCATAATATCCCGAATCTTGTACCATGTTGTGATCAACAAAATAAAGCATGTCAAAAGTCTTCACCTCCCTGCCTACCTGAATCTTTCCTGAAAAAATCGAATCCACATTTAAAGAATATATTACCCGCTTCCATTGTCTCTCTGGAATGCCCGTACTAAAAATTGGGCAGGCGCAGACTTAAAATAGCCATGATATTTATGATGAGGAGAGAGGGATGTGGGAAAAGCCAAAATCAGATAAAGAACCCGGCAAAGCTGTGAACAAGAAAGAGCTTTCAAAATGCGCACACATTGAGCTGTAGTTACATTTTAAACATTACGTTTCTTAAAGCCGCTCTGATTCTCTCCTGCCTTTATGCGGGACGCTTATTTCTAGACATGGATTCTAATTGTTCTAACATGCTGGACAAGATGAAATGATGAACCGTGCCCTATAATATTTAATATCCTTTTCAAACATGTAAGGTCCATTGATATCCCATCATAGTACTGGCAAAAGGTTTGACAATTATGCAGATATTCATGGCTGTGAACTTGACATGGAAATGTTAAAGCAGAGGGATAAATTATCTAACTTTGAACTTCAGCAAAAGATGGCTGTCCAAGTAATGTAGATAATTATTTTATGGTGTCACAAACTGAATGAGCAAACCAAAGTTTACTTCAAAAATTATTCTAAAATTGTTACAAAGCATGAAGCTCACTACAATCTGTTTTAATATCCTTTATGTATCTTCCATCTTGTGGTAAACTTTGGGAGTTCAAGAAAGAAACTTGGCATTGTAAAGCATCTGCGCATAGGTGGGAGATAGAACATCAAACAAAAACCAGTACAGCACAGTAGTAGGCCCTTCAGCCCATAAAGTCCGTGCCAGACACGATGCCGAATTCAATTCATCTCCTCTGCATGCAAATGATGTTCATAAGTCTGAATTCATTCGACTGGACCTCCCAGTGAACAAATATTTGCAAACCAAATTGTCGGGATTGTTTGTAAAAGAACCTGTCTGAATATCTTTCTTGACCCAAGGAAATCACTCCATCACCATGACTCAAAGTACCTCATTCATCAACTAAACCACCTTAAAAATCAAATGCTTGTTATACTTGTTATATGAATAACTTATCATTACTAATAATTATTTTATGAAATCAGATGAAATCACTCTTTACAGTGAGTCAAATTTATTGCCTTGCTGAAATTTGCTGTTTAACTAATGTAATGGACTTAGAGTAATGCTATTTACAACATTAAAATTGCATTATATCAAGAATCCTGAAATATGAGGAGATTGTTGAAAGGTCTTGGCTATGTAAGACGCTCTTTGGAAAATGTCCTTAAATTACAGGTATGAATGCAGAGATGATTCTCAGTAGATATCAAGTATAATTAAAAAATCCACATTAAAACAATAAAAAATGTACAAAATCTTGGTTACTTTGAAATCATTCTAAATCATCATCATCATCGTTGAAAACATTAGCAACGCAGTGGTGTTGGTTTCTAACAGAAACGGTGACAGACGCAGCACATATCTCTGTCCTCCAGTTCCTGCAGACGTCCGTCGCTGGAAGGACAGGATTTTGGTGTGTGTGTTTTATCATCATTCCTTACAATGCTATGTACGACAATGATCACAACTTCTACTGAAGTGTGGATGGCCGTTGGCTCGCTAGAAGCTCATCCGCCCTTTGACTGCTGGGGGTCCTGCTGAGGGTCCACAGCCCACTCCTCACCTGGCAAACCAGGTGGGGGAGACGGTTTAGTCACCGACTGTCCGATTATTTTAAATGTTGAAGGCTAAATTGAACAGAGAATATATATTTTCAATCCTCATTCAAATGTAAATAACTAGAAAACTCATTCTACTTATTTGGAGTAATGGTTCATGTACAGCCAGATTAGTCAGTCTTGGTAAAATGTTCGGCACCTATATTACGGGCAGAAGGGCCTGTTCCTATGCTGCACTGTTCAATGTTTAGTTTTGTGTCTGCTAGTATTACAAGCCTCTGGTATGTTTCTGCTTCTATCCTAATTGAATGAATGCTTTTATGGAAGAAGCAAAGTACTGGTTAGCATCAAAGGCGTAAAAAGATAACATGCCTTAAAGGATAACATGTATTCATGCCTACTATATTCTGTTGTGCTGAAGCAAAGCAAGAATTTAATTGTCCTATCTGGGACACATGACAATAAAGTCTCTTGACTTGACTTGACTTGATTTACACTTTAAAGTCTGCAAAAGAAAAACAGACTAACTTCTTTCCAATAAACAGAGTCAAATTTAGTGTTACACCACTCTCGTGGAGTGAGAATGATCAAAAGTAAGTTGAGAACAACTGTCTATGGATTATGATTACCCAATTTACAAATGCACAGGATAATTTCAGTAAATTTCAAAGATCCTTTTATTGAATTAATACGAGGTGCAGCAGTTTTACTGTGTAAAAGAGATAAAAGAGTAACATCAGCTAACTCTTGGATAGTCTTCAGTAAATATGAAAACAATTACCAAATGTTAAATAATAGACAATAGACAATAGACAATAGGTGCAGGAGTAGGCCATTCAGCCCTTCGAGCCAGCACCACCATTCAATGTGATCATGGCTGATCATCCCCAATCAGTACCCCGTCCTGCCTTCTCCCCATATCCCCTGACTCCGCTATCTTTAAGAGCTCTATCCAGCTCTCTCTTGAAAGTATCCAGAGAACCGGCCTCCACCGCCCTCTGAGGCGGAGAATTCCACAGACTCACAACTCTCAGTGTGAAGAAGTGTTTCCTCATCTCCGTTCTAAATGGCTTACCCCTTATTCTTAAACTGTGGCCCCTGGTTCTGGACTCCCCCAATATCGGGAACATGTTTCCTGCCTCTAGCGTGTCCAAACCCTTAATAATCTTAAATTTTATATGTTTCAATAAGATCACCTCTCATCCTTCTAAATTCCAGAGTAGACAAGCCCAGCCGCTCCATTCTCTCAGCATATGACAGTCCCGCCATCCCGGGAATTAACCTATGCTGCACTCCTTCAATAGCAAGAATGTCCTTCCTCAAATTAGGGGACCAAAACTGCACACAATACTCCAGGTGTGGTCTCACTAGGGCTCTGTACAACTGCAGAAGGACCTCTTTGCTCCTGTACTCAACTCCTCTTAATGATAAAATAGGGATAAATAATTCTGCATAACAATGCTTGCTAATGCATTTCAAAAAACTACAAATATAACATAGGCATCATCTCCACTCTAACTGAAGGAAATTGGTAGAGTGAAGAAAAATCAATATTACAGATAACGAGAGAAATAATGTTCTTGTGATTAACAAACCATGTGCATCAATTTATAAGATATATTGGTACAGAAAAAGCAACAGCAATCTAAGTCTCTATCAAGGACTGTATGATGTATAACTCTGTGAGAGGGCAGGAAATAAATCAAATGGGCAGCATGAAAATTAAGGTAAACATGATGTAACAATGTATTCTATGGCAACCTAAGCCTTCATCATGTGTAGAAAGAAACTGTGGATGATAAGATATACTGAAAATAGATACAAAGTGGCAGAATAACTCAGCAGTTCAGGCAGCATCTCTTGAGAAAAGGGGTGGGTGATGTTTCAGGTCGAAACCCTTCTTCAATATCAGTCCCGACCCCAAACGTCACCCACCCATTTTCTCCAGAGATGCTGCTGACCTGCTGAGTTACTCCAGCCCTTTATGTCTATTTTAAGCCTTTATCATGGTTGTGTATTACTCTTAAAAGTCAACTTGTTAAGTTTTTAATAATACTGAACACCAGACAAGATATAAGATGAACGTTACGCTATATTTAAGAGGGAGTTAGATGTGGCCCTTGTGGCTAAAGGGATCAGGGGGTATGGAGAGAAGGCAGGTACAGGATACAGGATACTGAGTTGGATGATCAGCCATGATCATATTGAATGGCGGTGCAGGCTCGAAGGGCTGAATGGCCTACTCCTGCACCTATTTTCTATGTTTCTATGTTTCTATGTAGAGAGGGAGAGGGTGAGTGGGGTAGAGAGGGTGGGTAGAGGGAGGGAGGGGAGGGTAGAGAGGGAGAAGGAGGGGGTAGAGAGTGAGGGGTAGGGGCGCATGTGGCGTCGCAGGGGAGGGCTGGTTCCTGAACGCAATACTCCACCACTCACCCATAGATCCCAATACTCACCACTCCCTATAGAGGGAGGGGGTAGAGAGGGTGGTGGTAGAGAGAGAGGGGAGGTAGAGAGGGAGTGGGTAGAGAGGGGGGAGGGCTGTAGAGAGGGAGGGGGAGGGGGAAGGGGAAGAGGGGTAGAGAGGTAGGGGGAGCGGGTAGCGAGGGAGAGGGGTAGAGAGGGAGGGAGAAGGGGTATAGGGGGAGGGGATAGAGGGGAGGGGAAGAGAGGGAGGGGTAGAGAGGGAGGGGGTAGAGAGGTGGGGGGTAGAGAGGGAGGTGGTAGAGAGAGAGGGGAAGGGGTAAAGAGGTAGGGGGAGGGGGTAGAGAGGGAGAGGAAGGGTAGAGGTAGAGGGAGAGAGGCAGAGAGGGAGGGAGGTAAAGAACCCACCCCATCTCCCTCCTCCTCATTTCCTTCATCCTCCTCCTCCTCTCACTCCCATTCCCTGCCGCAGCACCTACCCAGGTTGTAGAGCGCTAGCTCAGCTGCGGCAGTCTCCAGTCCAGGCCCTGACTTCCATCTCAGGGCAGGCCCCGACTTCATCTCCGAGCTCGTCCCTGACCCCGAGCGAGGCCGCAGGCTGAAGTGGACCCGAGGACCCCGAGCGAGGCCGCAGGTGGTCGTGGATGCGAGGACACAGAGCGATGTCGCGGGCAGGCGTGGACTTAAGGATCCGAGCAAGGACGCGAGCGGGCGTGTGTGAAACAGGTGCCGACCTGAGCCATGGTACCCGACCACATTGTGACGTCAGTATGAAGCATCAAGGAGTGTATCAAGCAGTGAAAATGAAGCAGGTTAACCATTGGGTAGGTGGTGAAGCGTTTGAGGAATGTTCTTGAAATGCAGCACTCCCCCTGACTTCACTCGAAGTTTGTGGAATATTCTGTGTGTGAAACAGGCTCTGGAGCCGAGCCATCATGCCCACCCACTTCATTGTGACGTCATCAGTGGAGGCTGATCGTTTTAAAATGGAGTAAAAAAAAATATTTCAACTTTAATCAGCAATAAGTCGTGAAATAAAGCATAAAATCTTAGGTGAAGCTGTTCACTGCTTAGAGGGGGAAAATGTGAGTCAGAATATGTAAAAATCTTATTGTTACCGCGTAGTGTTTTTGTGAAAATATAAAGAAACACACATATACACATACATATACACACATACACACACACACATACAAGAAGAGAGTTTTAAAGTTATATGGATTTAGCCATTGCTTTATTTTGGCATTATTTTGGCATAATTTTTGGAACTTGGCATCCTTGTGGATAATATTATTCCTGAAAGTCTGTCAAATCAGACAATGATGCTGCAATCATCAATTTCTGCCTCAAATGTTATTATCCTCAAGGAAAAACAGCAGTTAAAACCAGAAAAACAGGCTTGTGGTGCATCTGGCCTACTTTAGAAAGAAAGGTGACCAAAAATAGTGCTTGCCTGAGATCCTTATACACAGTGTGACTGGAATATGTGCGCTTGAATTGATTTAATATGGGCGATGGAGATAAGTAAAAGGTGTTCTAGTTGACATGATATGATTCTGTGCTCACCACATGCCATGAATACAAATAGTTGTGGTTAACTCTTTAATATTTGCATTCATAATCAAGGCCACCTTTTAGTTTACAAAAGGGAACTGCAGAGTAGACAAAGTGTTCAAAAGGGAACTGCAGAGTAGACAAAGTGTTCAAAAGGGAACTGCAGCCAGTCTGAAGAAGGGTTTCGGCCCGAAACGTCGCCTATTTCCTTCGCTCCATAGATGCTGCTGCACCCGCTGAGTTTCCCCAGCAATTTTGTGTACCACCTTTTAGTTTAGTTTGGTTTAGTTTATTGTCACGTGTACCAAGGTACAGTGAAAAGATCTTGTTGAGTGTTATTCAGTCAGGAGAAGAACAATAAATGATTATGACCGAGCCATTTATAGTGTACAGATGCATGTTAAGAGAATAACGTTTAGTGCAAGGTAAAGCTAGCAAAGCCCGATCAGGGATCGTCCGAGGCCAATTCCTAATTTCTTGTGAGAAAATGGTGGTGCTGCAGTAATCTGGTTTGTTTGTTAGGGAGGCCTGGTCCCCCAATGCAACCCGTTCCCTCAACGCAATATTCCACCACTCACCCATAGCACCCATGGGAGGCCTGGTACCCCAATGCAACCTGTTCCCCAAGGCAATATTCCACCACTCACTCGTTTCCCCAATGCAACCCGTTCCCCCAATGCAATATTCCACCACTCACCCATACCCGCCAACTGCGCAGGGGCTGCTCATTTTGCTTTATTCATCCTCCCTCATTTTAAAGTTTAAAAAAATGCAATTGCACTTGCTAGGTAGCAGAACTCTGTGTACTGTGACTAAAAAAATGCAATTGCACTTGCTAGGAGACTTGGATAGCAACAATGTTGCGAGCAGTGCTACAATCCTATTGTGACTCAATTTTTTTTCAAATTGGGGTTTTGTATATCTAAAAATGTTAAGAACATATAATATAACATCAATCTGAACGGTACTTGACACAAACCACCAACTGACAATTGTGAGTATGGTGCTGCAAACATTTTAGTGCTATCATGCACCGTTTTGGCGTAGTTCCGGGATTACATATGCGCGCATAGATAGATAGATAGAAACAAACATGATGAGAGTTTTAGCAATATCTAGATATAGATATAGACTTGATTAATAATTATTTAAAAAGGACCACTGAGTAAATTGCAATTGTCACGGCAAGCAGAAGTTAACCATGACATTCCATTAAACACACAGATTTCTACGATGACAATTTTCTTTCTTAAATTAAAAGAACACGTTAGTATGGATGGCTGGCTCCATAATGAACTTAGGTGATTTTATTTTTTGAAGTGCATTAAACTGACTTGTATCATTCCGAAATGTCTTGATAAAATAGATCTCAGATGCTTCAGATGCAAGCAGTAGGAACTAGGTGCACACGCATTAGGACCAACATCCCCGTGTTTCACCATCAATAACTTGAAACCGCCTGGAGAGTTAGGAGTACCTTTTAAAAGTCAGGTATTGTATTGATTTGGAAATTCCCACACATATAGAAGGTTAAAGAGAGAGAGAAAATCAGACCTTTTTTGAATTGGGCCCAAATATCCAAGGTTAATTTTCTCAGAAAGCTGCAGCAGCTAGATAAGGCTGTTCCCTGTAAATTAGTTTTGCCTGCCTGGATTACAGCTAAATTTATGCAGCTGCCTTATCCTTCCAGAAGCAGCTCTGAAGTGCTGTAATTAACTGGCACATATAAAATGTGCAAATTTTCTGCTTGGTGGCAGCAATCCCTCGTCTCCATCTTTTCATTTCTGACCCTGTTGAATGGGTGGTTTATTTCAGCAGTTTTAACCCCTAAGGTCTATGCCACCATTTTTTCACCATTTCAAGACAATTGTAATTGCTTTAGTTTGACAGATGTAAAGGCCAATTTGTTTGTATTTTTTCATTGCATTTTGTTTCTTTCAGCAGATTTGCATCAGGCAAAGAACAAACGCATGATTGTATGGGTGTCTTTCATGTGAAAGCAAATAATATTGTTAGCAAATAGGTTTCTTTTATGCTTTTGCACATCATCTTGATATAATCATCTATTGAAACTGGAATACTTTTTTAACGTATGTTACTCACTGCAATCTATTTCTGCCTAAGTTTCTATCCCCACCTATCTTTTCCAACTTTCTCACCTCACTCTACAATTTATTTGTAGAAGGGTCCTGATCTGAAATATTGTCTATCCATATCCTCCAGAGATGCTGTCAGACCCTACCTAAACTTAGTCTACCTAAGTTCACTAAGCACACTATTTCTGAGGGGGATTTCTGGAGTCTATTTAACGTTCACTTAAATTCACCTTAACGGATACATTTGTGTGCAGCAAAAAAACAGCAGTCCTTGAGGCTAGGCTTCAGCAGGTACCAATCAACCAACACATGTAGATAGGCACTAAACACTGTAGTAACTCATCGGGTCAGGCATCATCTCTGGAGAGAAGGAATGGGTGATGTTTCGGGTCGAGACCTTTCTTCAGACTGGTCAGGTCTGAAGAAGGGCCTCGACCAGAAACGTCAACCATTGCTTCTCACCAGAGATGCTGCCTGTCCCACTGATTTACTACAGCATTTTGTGTCTATCTTCGGAGTAAACCAGCATTTGGTGTTCTTTCCTACACCAGCAACACATGTGGTGTCTTCTCATTCTAGATTTTGTAAAGTCATGGAGGAACTGAGATGGGAGAAAATGGGGCCGAGGGTTAAAATAACAGTCAGACTAGAAAAGGTGGAAGAAGGTAGATCCAAGATAGCACCCAAGTGACTCTATGAGTGCTAGTCACAGAAGTGGATCTACAATCATGCATTACAATCGCTTCACTCTTTTAAATCTCTACTTCAACTACAGCATTTCTCATTTAACTAAGCTTATTTAACTAAGGTTAATTCCCGGGATGGCAGGACTGTCATATGCTGAGAGAATGGAGTGGCTGGGCTTGTATACTCTGGAATTTAGAAGGATGAGAGGTTATCTTATTGAAACATATAAGATTATTAAGGGTTTGGACACGCTAGAGGCAGGAAACATGTTCCCAATGTCCAGAACCAGGGGCCACAGTTTAAGAATAGGGGGTAAGCCATTTAGAACGGAGATGAGGAAACACTTTTCCACACAGAGTTGTGAGTCTGTGGAATTCTCTGCCTCAGAGGGTGGTGGAGGCCGGTTCTCTGGATACTTTCAAGAGAGAGCTAGATAGGGCTCTTAAAGATAGCAGAGTCATGGGGAGAAGGCAGGAACGGGGTACTGACTGTGGATGATCTGCCATGATCACATTGAATGGTGGTGATGGGTCGGAGGGCGGAATGGCCTACTCCTGCACCTATTACCTATTGTCTATTGTCCATAAGCTCTTCTTATTCCATTTGTCATGTATCAGTACACTTTGGTGGCTCGGTTGAAATCACGCATTGTCTTTCCACTGACTGGTGAGCAAGCAACAAAAGCTTTTCACTGTACCTCAGTATACGTGACAATATGCTAAACTGAACACAAAAAAGACAGCAACCAAGCAAATGGATTGAATATTTAGCTTCTGTACAGTATGGTTGAAATTGGTTAAAAACTGATCAGCGTTGGCATAATTTCTAATTCAAAAGAGACTTTGAATTACAGTCTGTGGATCCGAATGGGAGCACCATCATTGCAACACAACTTCCATTACTGAAGAAAGGTCTCAACCCGAAATGGCATCCATTCCTTCTCTTCAGAGATGCTGCCTGTCCTGCTGAGTTACTCCAGCATTTTGAATCTATCTTCCACAACTGAGCCATACAGCTCCCAGTAAGAAGTGTTAGCTCTTGAAACCACGATCATCATGGCAACCAGACACCTGTTCAAATCGGGGAAGGGAGACTACCCTTTACAATGGTGCCTTTCCGTGCCTCCTCCTGCAATGGCCTGCCTCACATAACCTCAAGCTTGTGCTAATGGCAACAGCATTGCACCAAACATTGCAATATTTTCTTCTTGGGCACTTGCACCTTAAAATATTTTGTTGACTTAAGCACAAACTGAGCACTTTGAGAAGAGTAGTTGTCATATCCACTGAGTTTTAAAACTGCTCGGTAAAGCATCCTAATTGTCATTATGTGTGTAGGAAGGAGCTACAGATGCTGGTTTATACCAAAGATAGACACAAAATGCTAAGGTAACTCATCGGGTCAGGCAGAATCTATGGAGAAAAGGATTAAGTGACGTTTGGGGTCTAGACAATTCTTCAGACTGAGAGTCAGGGGAAAGCTATGCCTCTAGTTTCCCTCTCCCTTGACTCTCAGTCATTGTTTATCAGGTTGGAGGCCAGTGACTAGTGGGGGTGCCACAGGGATCTGTGTTGGGTCCACTGTTGTTTGTCATGTACATCAATGATCTGGATGATGGTGTGGAAAATTGGATTAGTAAGTATGCAGATGATACTAAGATAGGTGGGGTTGTGGATAATGAAGTAGATTTTCAAAGTCTACAGAGAGATTTATGCCAGTTGGAAGAGTGGGCTGAAAGATGGCAGATGGAGTTTAATGCTGATAAGTGTGAGGTGCTACATCTTGGCAGGACAAATCAAAATAGGACGTACATGGTAAATGGTAGGGAATTGAAGAATGCAGGTGAACAGAGGGATCTGGGAATAACTGTGCACAGTTCCCTGAAAGTGGAATCTCATGTAGATAGGGTGGTAAAGAAAGCTTTTGGTGTGCTGGCCTTTATAAATCAGAGCATTGAGTATAGAAGTTGGGATGTAATGTTAAAATTGTACAAGGCATTGGTGAGGCCAATTTTGGAGTATGGTGTACAATTTTGGTCGCCTAATTATAGGAAGGATGTCAACAAAATAGAGAGAGTACAGAGGAGATTTACTAGAATGTTGCCTGGGTTTCAGCAACTAAGTTACAGAGAAAGGTTGAGCAAGTTAGGGCTTTATTCTTTGGAGCGCAGAAGGTTAAGGGGGGACTTGATAGAGGTCTTTAAAATGATGAGAGGGATAGACAGAGTTGACGTGGATAAGCTTTTCCCACTGAGAGTAGGGAAGATTCAAACAAGGGGATATGATTTGAGAATTAAGGGACAGAAGTTTAGGGGTAACATGAGGGGGAACTTCTTTACTCAGAGAGTCGTGGCTGTGTGGAATGAGCTTCCAGTGAAGGTGGTGGAAGCAGGTTCGTTTTTATCATTTAAAAATAAATTGGATAGTTATATGGACGGGAAAGGAATGGAGGGTTATGGTCTGAATGCAGGTGTATGGGACTAGGGGAGAATACGTGTTCGGCACGGACTAGAAGGGTTGAGATGTCCTGTTTCCGTGCTGTAATTGTTATATGGTTATATGGTTATATGAAGAAAGGTCTCAACCCGAAACATCACCTATTCCTTTTCACCAGAGAAGCTGCCTAACCCGCTGAGTTACTCAATCATCTTGCGTCTATCTAATTGTCATTAAAGTGGCTTTTTAAAAATGTGCTTTTATTGTCATATGTCCCAGATAGGACAATGAAATTTTTACTTGCTGCAGCATGACAGAATATGTAAACATAGTACATAACGGGAGTAAAAAAATGTTCCATGTGTATATATACACATTCACACATATAGAAACATAGAAACATAGAAACATAGAAAATAGGTGCAAGAGTAGGCCATTCGGCCCTTCGAGTGCACCACAATTCAATATGATCATGGCTGATCATCCAACTCAGTATCCTGTACCTGCCTTCTCTCCATACCCCCTGATCCCTTTAGCCACAAGGGCCACATCTAACTCCCTCTTAAATATAGCCAATGAACTAGCCTCAACTACCTTCTGTGGCAGAGAATTCCAGAGATTCACCACTCTCTGTGTGAAAAATGTTTTCCTCACCTCGGTCCTAAAAGATTTCCCCCTTATCCTTAAACTGTGACCCCTTGTTCTGGACTTCCCCAACATCGGGAACAATCTTCCTGCATCTAGCCTGTCCAACCCCTTAAGAATTTTGTAAGTTTCTATAAGATCCCCCCTCAATCTTCTAAATTCTAGCGAGTACAACCGAGTCTATCCAGTCTTTCTTCATATGAAAGTCCCGACATTTCAGGAATCAGTCTGGCGAACCTTCTCTGTACTCCCTCTATGGCAAGAATGTCTTTCCTCAGATTAGGTGACCAAATCTGTACGCAATACTCCAGGTGTGGTCTCACCAAGACCATCTACAACTGCAGTAGAACCTCCCTGCTCTTATACTCAAATCCTTTTGCTATGAATGCTAATATACCATTCGCCTTCTTCACTGCCTGCTGGCACCTGCATGCCTACTTTTAATGACTGGTGTACCATGACACCCAGGTCTCGTTGCATCTCCCCCTTTCCTAATCGGCCACCATTCAGATAATAGTCTACTTTCCTGTTTTTGCCACCAAAGTGGATAACCTCACATTTATCCACATTATACTGCATCTGCCATGCATTTGCACACTCACCCAGCCTATCCAAGTCACCTTGCAGCCTCCTAGCATCCTCCACACAGCTAACACTGCCCCCCAGCTTCATGTCATCCACAAACTTGTCCATATCATTAATATATATCGTAAATAGCAGGGGTCCCAGCACTGAGCCTTGCGGTACCCCACTAGTCACTGCCTGCCATTGTGAAAAGGACCCGTTTAATCCTACTCTTTGCTTCCTATCTGCCAGCCAGTTCTCTATCCACATCAATACTGAACCCCCAATACCATGTGCTTTAAGTTTGTATACTAATCTCTTATGTGGGACCTTGTCAAAAGCCTTCTGAAAGTCCAGATATAACACATCCACTGGTTCTCCCTTATCCACTCTACTAGTTACATCCTCGAAAAATTCTATAAGATTCATCAGACATGATTCACCTTTCATAAATCCATGCTGACTTTGTCCAATGATTTCACCACTTTCCAAATGTGCTGCTATCCCATCTTTAATAACTGATTCTAGCAGTTTCCCCCCTACCGAAGTTAGACTAACTGGTCTGTAATTCCCCGTTTTCTCTCTCCCTCCCTTTTTAAAAAGTGGGGTTACATTAGCTACCCTCCAATCCTCAGGAACTACTCCAGAATCTAAAGAGTTTTGAAAAATTATCACTAATGCATCCACTTTTTCTGGGGCTACTTCCTTAAGTACTCTGGGATGCAGCCTATCTGGCCCTGGGGATTTATCGGCCTTTAATCCATTCAATTTACCTAACAGCACTTCCCGGCTAACCTGGATTTCACTTAGTTCCTCCATCTCATTTGACCCCCGGTCCCCTGCTATTTCCGGCAGATTATTTATGTCTTCCTTAGTGAA
Organism: Amblyraja radiata; assembly: GCF_010909765.2. NCBI lineage: Eukaryota > Metazoa > Chordata > Chondrichthyes > Rajiformes > Rajidae > Amblyraja > Amblyraja radiata. Next base: position 45,930,469 of record NC_045957.1, on the reverse strand, counting down.
GACAGAACCAATGTAGTTATTCAATTGGTCTGCCATCTCCTTGTTCCCCATGATCAATTCACCCGTTTCTGACTGCAAGGGACCTACATTTGTTTTAACTAATCTTTTTCTCTTCACATATCTATAAAAGCTTTTGCTGTCAGTTTTTATGTTCCCTGCCAGTTTTCTTTCATAATCTATTTTCCCTTTCCTAATTAATCCTTTTGTTCTCCTCTGCTGGACTCTGAATTTCTCCCAGTCCTCTGGGAGGCTGCTTTTTCTGGCTAATTTGTACGCTTCATCTTTTGTTTTGATACTATCCCTGATTTCCCTTGTTATCCACGGATGCATTACCTTCCCTGATTTATTTTTTTGCCAAACTGGGATGTAGTTCATCCATGCAGTCTTTAAATGTGTTCCATTGCATATCCACCGTCAACCCATTAAGAATCAATTGCCAGTCTATCTTGGCCAATTCACGTCTCATACCCTCAAAGTTACCTTTCTTTAAGTTCAGGACCCTTGTTTCTGAATTAACAATGTCACTCTCCATCCTAATGAAGAACTCAACCATATTATGGTCACTCTTGCCCAAGGGGCCATGCACAACAAGACTGCTAACTAACCCTTCCTCATTACTCAATACCCAATCTAGAATAGCCTGCTCTCTCGTTGGTTCCTCTACATGTTGGTTTATAAAACTATCCCGCATACATTCCAAGAAATCCTCTTCCTCAGCACCCTTGCCAATTTGATTCACCCAATCTATATGTAGATTGAAGTCACCCATTATAACTGTTTTACCTTTGTTGCACGCATTTCTAATTTCCTGTTTGATGCCATCCCCAACTCCACTACTACTGTTAGGTGGCCTGTACACAACTCCCACTAGCGTTTTCTGTCCCTTAGTGTTTCGCAGCTCTAGCCATATCGATTCCACATCCTCCAAGCTAATGTCCTTCCTTTCTATTGCGTTAATCTGCTCTCTAACCAGCAACGCTACCCCACCTCCTTTCCCTTTCTGTCTATCCCTCCTGAATATTGAATATCCCTGGATGTTCAGCTCCCAGCCTTGGTCACCCTGGAGCCATGTCTCCGTGAATACACAATAAATAAACAAATATAGTGCAATAATAATTATAGTCTGTTATTGTTCAGAGCTTATTCGTTGTTGTGTTTAATAGCCTGATGGCTGTAGGGAAGAAGCTGTTCCTGAGCCTCGTCGTTACAGTTTTCAGACTCCTGTACCTTCTTCCAGATGGCTACGGTGAAATGAGTGTGTGGCTAGGATGGTGTAGTTCTTTGATGATGTTGGCCACCTTTTTGAGGCAGTGACTTTGATAGATCCCTTCATTGGTGGGGAGGTCAGAGCCGGTGATGGACTGGGCAGTGGTCACAACTTTTTGCAGTAATTTCTGCTCCTGGATGTTCAAGTTGCCAAACCAGGCCATGATGCAGCCAGTCAGAATGCTCTCTACTGTACACCTGTAGAAGTTCAAGAGAATCCTCCTTGACATACCGACTCTCCGTAATCTTCTCAGGAAGTACAGGCGCTGATGTGCCTTCTTTATGATTGCTGGGTCCAGGAAAGATCTTGGGAAATATGCATACCCAGGAATTTAACGCTTTTGACCCTCTCCATGAATGAAAACCACGGTAGCTGCTCAACAGCAGTCATTTGCCAGACCTGGGAGCCACAAGGCATTAGGTGTGAATTTAGCATTGGACAACATCAGATACGCTAATGTGTATTGTGGCCAGAAGTCGAAGATCCAATTTCAAGACAGTTGCAACTACACATAATTTAACAAAATTTACCCTAAGAAAATCAATTTTTGGGAAAGAAAAGTAAGAAAATCAACTTTTATGAGAGTAGAGCTGGTTAGACAACACAGTCCATTTCTATTCTGTACATCCTGTGTAATTTTATGTACTGCATCTACCTCCCAGTACCAGCTAGTATGGTGACTTGATTTAAAAAACATTTTTGTTGGCATTAAAAATGAACAAATCTGTTGGACTTCCAAATATGGATATACAACAGTACCTATTGTGTCTAAATCAGGCCCTGCCCTATTTCTAAGTAGTTTTAAATATTTACTCCTTTTAAAATTTGCCATGGATTCTCCTATCTTTCTTTCTGGAAGGCCACAACTTAGGAAAAACTTAGGAAAAAGTCTAACCTCAACTTCATGCTTTCTTAAAGTTGATCTGAACTTTATGTCATTATGTTACTGACCCACTCATCAGTGGAAAAATGTTCATCTTTATTGAGGCATAAAAAAAATTGTGTAATAGTATTATGTTAAATGTAGTGTTGGTGTTTTTTAATACTAGTTTTAAATGTGTATATGTGGGGGGCGGGGGGGGGAGGGGGAAACCGTTTAAAATCTCTTCCCTGTCCGGGAGACCCGACCTTTTCCCTGTCGGGTCTCCGTTGTCGTTGGGGCCTAGCACCGTGGAGCGGCCTCCAACCTGAACGACCCGGGGGCTCGGGAGACTGCGGAGCTGCGGACTACTCACCATCGTGGGGCTGGCCGGCCTCGGAGCGTGGGGAGTGGTGGTGACTCGCTGCTGCGACTCGACTCCTGGGGCTCGGAGGCTCCAGCACCGCAGCCGCAGGTCCGGTGGACTGTCGGGAGATCGGGAGCTCGCGGGTCCGGGGGGAGAGAGAGACCGCTTCCCGGAGCTCCCGCAACGCGACTACTCCAGCCCGTGTCGCGGGTTTGGAACGACCTGGAGTGGGGTCGTACATCGCCCAGCACGGCTTCATGGCCGTGGGACATTCCAGCGCCCGCCGGGGGCTCCAACTTTGTGACATTTAGACCGGGAGCGGGGCCGTAAATCGCCCGGCACGGCCTAAAATGGCCGTGGGACTTATCGTCGCCCGCCTGGGGCTTGGACATCGGGAGAGACATGGAGAACAGGGGAGAGAAAAGATTTTGCCTGTTTGTGTGAATTAAATTGTGTGTATGTCTAGGAAATTGTCTTTGTATTGTATGTCTGATCGAATCATTGCCTCAGCTTCACTCTCCATCCAGCCCATTCTCCATAACCCATCCAATCCAAAAATCTGTGTGTTTGGTGCTTGAATATATTTTACCCCCATGCTCTCTCCAGGTCTCAGGGTTGAGAATTTCAAAGATCCACACATTTCTGAAAGAAACAAGTCTTCTTCATCACATCTTTAATGGGCTGTGGTTTGTTCTGAAACAATGTTCCAGCTAAGGGAAATATCAAAGCTCGCTGTAGTCTTTCTCCATTTAAAAAAGAGATCTACATGTCTATTCTTTCAAAGTGGATAACCTGACATTTAAAATTACACTTTAAACTCCATCTGTCAATTAACTAGACAAATTTATTAGTCCTATAATTTATGTGAGCCCCTCCAAAAAATGTGAAATGTAGCGTAAAATGTAATCCAATTAACGGATAGGTTTCATCATTGCAAAATATCATCGAAAAGTAAGGTAAAATTTGCTGGGCCCACTACTCTATTTTTCATGTAATTTTTATCACTCTCTAACCTGCTCTATTTCAGTTTGACATTAGATTCTACAGCAAATATTTCTCTCGCTTCAAGGCACATCAAATATCGTGTTATTATTCCTCTTCTTTTCACAGCTGTGGTTTGTGAATTTGAAAGGCATGTCACTCAAATATAAATAGCCTCTAATAACTCCACTTCTCCTGCTCCAGACAATGAAAGACATTTCCTATCTGTCATTCTCCTGTGACTAGGTTGACCAGATTTCATTTCCATTGACAGCCTAGTATTACCTATGAACAAATTAACTCTGTCCAACACTTGCACAAGAGGCGACCACAAAAGAACTTCTGTTTCCCATTATGAATTACAATGTATGTATGTTTCTAAATGTCCAAGCAACATTAACGACTAATTTAGCACTGGTTTCCTTTTTCATCCTTGATTGTGTGATTATAAAGAACTAGGACAATAGTTTGTCTCTTTCCCTAATTTTGTTATGTATTTGCAATTCAATTCCTCTCTATTTGGCATATGCATTATTTGTTTTATGTAAATAAACTGACAACGCGTCACAATAAAGGAGAGTAAGTCAACTTGAGTCTTTGAAGAAAGCATCTGGTAACACTTCTTACTGTAATTTACTGACTTGCATGTTTGTTGTCAAGTGCTGTAGAGAGCTGCCATCATTCCTTAGATTCCTCCATGTGAAATAATGCAACATCAATGAAAACAAAATTATCATCTTTTGTCATCATTCAAATTCAGACACAAAACCAAAGCATGGATCATTAAAGTTAGGGGAAAAAAGAGAATGCAGGAAATACCCAGCAAGTCAGACAGCATTTGTGAAAGGAGAAACAAAGTTTATGTTAAAGATCAAACTCCTTCATTTATGCATGAAAAAGATGTATAATTTTTTTTAAATCATGGGACACAGGGAGAAAAGGAATGAACATGGAAAGTCTGTGAAAGTGAAAAGTCAGAGAACTAAAATAACAAAAGTGATGATCCTGGGTCAAAAGTGGGTAATAATAGAACAAGTATTGAAAGATGTGCTTCAATAAAATGCAGGTGGTGACATTATTTGAATGTTTAAACTGCATTATAATCAACAGGCTGTATTTTTTAATTGATGTACATAGGAAGAGTCTAGGAATGGCTGCCTCGCCAACAGCCTGTCTCGTCCCTTCCTTTGATGTTTTTTTAGTATGTGTTTTAGTGTTCTTTTGTATGTTTTATGTGGGGTGTGGGGGGGGGGGGTGAAGGGGTTGGGGGAAACTTTTTCTAATCTCTTACCTCGACGGAGTCACGATTTTTTTCCGTATCATATCTCCGTCCTCCCTGCGGCCTAACATCGAGGAGTTGGCGGCCTCTGCTGGAGACCAACTTCAGAGCTCCAACCACGGGAGCCAACAGACTTTAACATCGTGGAGCTCACGGTCCCTGGTTAGAGACCGATTTCGGGAGCTCCAAGCTGCAGGAGCTTCGACCGCCCCGAGTCGGGAGCAACGATCACCCCGACGTGGACGCTTTGATCGCTGGCTGCGGGACCTTTGAACTTTATTGCCTTCCATCACAGTGAAGAATGTGGGGAATCCCCAGTGGTGGATGTTTATGTTAACTTTTACGTAGTTGTGTGTCTTGTTGCATTTTTTTAGTATGGCTGTATGGTAATTTGAATTTCACTGTACCTTAATTGGTGCATGTGAAAATAAACTGACCTTTGAACCTTTGAACATTTGAAAATGATATGTGGGGCCTCTTTTATGTTTGAACACAGAGGCATGAGAGGAAGCGATAGGTTCCTGCATCAGACAGCTGTGGTGGCCAAGGCAATGGGTATTTTTAACGCACAAATTGACAGATTCTTGATTATAGAATAGAATAGAATAGAATGCCATTTTATTGTCACTATACACATGTACAATGAGATTAAAAGCAGCTCGTACTCAGTGCAGACATGTAATTAGTTCAAAAAAACAAAAAACAAAACAAAAGGGGGGGGGGGGGGGATAAGGTGCACAGTTCTGCGGCGCTATATACATATCTATAAAAAGATTAGTAAGGGTGTGAAGGATTATGGGGAGTTGGCAGGACAACAATGCTGAGAGGAACAGATAGATCAGCCATGAATGAATGGCGGAGCAGACTTGATGGGCAGAAGGGCCTAATTCTGCTCCTATAACTAAATAAAACATGGGAGGTACCAGAAATGGGAGAAGACTACAGGGAAGTGAAGGCTGGGGTACCAGGGTGAGGGGGTGGTGTGGAGGGTGGGGGCTAGAAGTTAAAAAAAAACCAGATGAATGTTGTTGTGGTTCTGGGTAGAAGGGGAGAGCAGAAAACCAGTAAATAAACTAAATATGTCATCTCTGGTGGCAGGGAATCTAGGGGAGAGGTTTTAGACATGGTATCATCAGGATAGATATGATGAATAGACCTGCAGCACCATTGCCAATTTTAGGCTCACAAGACCTCATTCTAAACCATTGATGGTGGAACATTATAGCTCTGCAGTCCAAGGTAATTTGCATGGGGGTCAACATGTATATAATAACTTTAAAATACATTTGCCAAAATTATTAGACTGGCTCCTCTGGCTTATGTTATGGTGTGATATAATCACCTAGCTTTGTAGAAGACTTTGTAAGTTGGGAATTGGTTCCGTTTTCCCTCTTTCATTTGTGACCTTCAAAACACTTTCGTTCTTGCCAGCCCAGATGTTATCTTTGGTAGAACTGATTTAATCCAGTTATCCAGATAAATATCCACTTGATTTAGGCAGAAGGGACATGGGAAGGGAAACATTTAACGGATCCACTATGCAATTTAGTGAATGTTGTAACTTGTCGAGATTGTAACTGGAAATGTGGTTCAGTTAATTTTAATGAGCAGCAATGAAGAAGCGTAACCAGTCTTAAGACACCTGCAGTGATGACCTTTTCATGCTTCCAGAGTAGCTGATGTGCCACATCCCTGCAATACATTTTGAAAAGGCCAGAAATCCAACTGTTGAATGTTCAACCACAAAGAAAAATGGCTCAGTGGCAGCAGTATGAAGTCATTTTCAGGACGTAGTCTCTGCAATTGCTGGTAAGTGTAAAGAGGTAAGATGCGTTGAATAGAGAAGACAACATTCCATTACACTCAAGTGATGTCCTGTAAGTACCAATGAGATACTGACAACAGCAGCAATGTCTCTTCCACAGAAGGGATCTGACAGGAGGCTTAGAAAATAGGGAATTATTTGGAAAAGAATGCAAAGATGACATGTTAAAGTAGTCTACATGATGATATATGTGCATATGGGTTAATTATAATAGGTAACATTATACAATAAACAAACATCTGCCAGAAAGTGTATTTTATGAATATATGCAATGCCTCAGGAATATGCCTTTTAATAGAAAGATTAAACGAGCTTACCGTTTGAAGTTTGATCTTTATTTTATGAGAAGTTGAAGTGAGTGAATACGTGAAGAGCCCGCCAGCCCGCATGCGCGTCAATCTTCAGAGCTATAGTATGAAACCACAGACCTTAAACTATAGAAAGATTAACGAGACTAGAGTTACCAAATGATCTTTTATGAGAATCTGGGTTGGGAGGGCACGTAGTCCCTCATGGTACTAAACTTTAAAATATATTTAAAGTGCATCGACGGTTACGGACCAAGTGCTGGGAAATGGGATTAATACAAATGGGTGCCCACTGGTTAAGGGATTACTCATTAAGTTCTCGTTTTATCTTTCTATTTTATTTTGAAGTCACGTGAGTGACTACGTGAAGAGACAGTAACTCTAAGACTTTTGCCTCCATCACAGTGAGGAGGTGTTTGGTGAACTCACTGTGGTGGATGTTAATTTGTGTTTATTGTGTTTTGTTATTATTACATGTATGGCTGCAGGCAACAGCATTTCGTTCAGACCGAAAGGTCTGAATGACAAATAAAGGATTCAATTCAATAAAGGATTCAATCAATTTCAAAGCTCTGTGGTTTCATGCAGTAACTCAATCTGTGTGTGAAACACTTAAACAGCCAGTTCCATGATGGTCTGCCCTGAACCAGGGTAACACAGCAGTTCCTACTTGGAACTTACAGAGGTTACTATGCAAGGCACCCTGCCAATGTCTCTGCATCAACCTGATCTTTTCCAGAGACAGTGAAAAGATACTAGACAGCCCATGCTGCCAGTAAACCCAAACCTGGGCCGACAGACTGCTCCATTTCGGAGTTTTACAGAGGTTAATAAAGAGACCTTACCATGCTGCCCTGTCTAAACCTTTGGCCCTGAGCAGATCCCAGTCAATATTGGGGAAGTTAAAGTCACCCACTAAGACAACCCTGTTGTTTTGTTCCTCTATCTCCCGCTTGCTATTGGGGGCTCTATAGTACAATCCTATTCTTATTTCTAAGGTGAACAAACCCTCTGAGTGCTGCCGTGAGAGTCTCCCTGATTAGTGACCTGATGGTGACCTTTTTCCCCCATAGAATGGTGAATGCCTGGAATATACTTCTGGAGAGAGTGGTATAAGCAGAGTCACTGGCAACATTTAAGAAGTATGTGGATGGGCACTTAAATTGCTGAGGCATCGACGGTTATGGACCAAGTGCTGGAAAATGGGATTAATACAAATGGGTGCCCACTGGTTAATGTGGAAGGAGTGGTCCAAATAGTTTTGTTTCCGTGATGTATTACTCTGTCCTGAAACTATTTGTTTTACTTTCATCAATACGGAGAAAGGTACACCTTTGGCTCAGGAATAGAGTGCATTTTTTGCCCACCTTACTGGTGTCCACATTGGTGATTTACTAGATGAACAATGGTCACGGTGGAGCTAACGTTAAAGGCCAATGAGTCCCTGTGATGAAATGTTTCCCATAACCTGTTACACACTAGTTCACTGTGCGGAAATTGTACTATTATTCATTAGTCGCAAGTGTCAGAGACTGGTTTAGCACAAAAATGACCATGTCCACGCCAACCAAGATTCCCATTTACACTAATCCCATATGCCCACATTACAACCTTATCTTTCAATGCCGTGCCTATCTATCTGTCTTAGTACTGCTACAATGTAATCATTGCATTTGATTCCTCCACCACCTCTGTCAGGGCATTCCAGATATCAATCACAAACTATAATTGGCATTTTGAAACGCTCATATCATTATTTTCTTCCCATTGCTTATACGCATCTACTTTTTCAGAAAACTCATAGAAACATAGAAACATAAAAAATAGGTGCAGGAGTAGGCCATTCGGCCCTTCGAGCCTGCACCGCCATTCAATATGATCATGGCTGATCATCCAACTCAGTATCCCGTACCTGCCTTCTCTCCATACCCCCTGATCCCTTTAGCCACAAGGGCCACATCTAACTCCCTCTAAAATATAGCCAATGAACTGGCCTCAACTACCTTCTGTGGCAGAGAATTCCAGAGATTCACCACTCTCTGTGTGAAAAAAGTTTTTCTCATCTCGGTCCTAAAGGATTTCCCCTTTATCCTTAAACTGTGACCCCTTGTCCTGGACTTCCCCAACATCGGGAACAATCTTCCTGCATCTAACCTGTCCAACCCCTTAAGAATTTTGTAAGTTTCAAGTTTTGTCATGTTCAAGAACTCAAAGTTTAGTGCCATAGTTGTTCCTTACTTTCATAAGTTATTTTCTGAGAGGTCTAACATAGTAGGCTACACCCATAAAGATATATATATATATATTTTTTTTTTATTAGAAGTAAGTACAAAAATGTAGTACATAAGTATCTAATACATAATGAGATAATACAGCTCATGTACAACTTCTAGTTTATTTTCTTCTCTATCTTGACTTGTCTCATTTTCTGTTCCATTCTCCATAAAGATATTTTAAATTACATTTTCTTTTCATACCTTTTCAACTAGAATAAAGTTTGCCTTATTAGCAATGATCGTAGTTTATTTCCTGTGCATGATTACATCTTCTGTCTGATTGGTTAGCTTAACTTAATGTTAACAGAAAGTTAAGGGCCTGTTTCACTTAGGCGACTTTTTAGGCGAGTGCAGGAGACTCTGCGCTTGCCTCATGATTGCCACATAGAAACATAGAAACATAGAAAATAGGTGCAGGAGGAGGCCATTCGGCCCTTCAAGCCAGCCCTGCCATTCATTGTGATCCTGGCTGATCGTCCCCTATTAATAACCCGTGCCTGCCTTCTCCCCATATCCCTTGATTCCACTAGCCCCTAGAGCTCTATCTAACTCTCTCTTAAATCCATCCAGTGATTTGGCCTCCACTGCCCTCTGGTCGCCACATGTTCGCTGGTGGTCTCTGGTGATTCTCCTTCATGGTCGCGAGGAGTTCCCGCATTCTGGGAACTAGTCGCGGCCTCAGTATGGTCGCAGCAAATTTTTCAACATGTTGAAAAATTTTCCGCGACCAAAAATTGTTCGCCATGGAGAAAATCGATACTTTTGTAGTCGTAGGTGCAGTGGTAGTGGGGTCGCCATGTTGTTGTAGGTGGTCGATGTAGCCATAGGTAGTTTTGGTTAATCTCCTTTGCTGACCGGGCATTTTCATTGGCTCATTGGGGAAAAAAACGGTAATGTTAAATGCCTGCTAAACTTCACAGCTGTGTATCTCTGAATTATTAAAAGTTGTCTGGCTTCTTAAAAGTGTCCTTACTCCTTTTCCCCCCACCCCCCTTCTACGTCCTTCTCCACCCTTCTCCCCACTTCTCCCCTCCTCCCCCCGCTCTTTTAAAGTACTTACCGTACACTGTGCTAGCTGTCTTTAACCTTCCTGTTCATCGTGGTGTGTGTCGGTATCACCTTGGCTTTGCACCATGTTAATTTCAGACAGCGCTCCCCCGCTTTCCCTGGACCCCGCCTTTGCGATGTGTTTGTGTGTGTGAGTGTGTGTGTGTGTGTGTGTGTGTGTGTGTGTGTGTGTGTGTGTGTGTGTGTGTGTGTGTGTGTGTGTGTGTGTGTGTGTGTGTGTGTGTGTGTGTGTGTGTGTGTGTGTGTGTTCCGCTCTGATGGTCGCCGATCCAGTTCGCGGTTTTTCAGGTGAGTGCCTCGAGCTTGAAGGTCGCAGGCAGTCCGCTGAAAAGTCGCCTAAGTGGGACAGGCCCTTTAAGACTAAAATAAAACTGTAAATCACAAGCCAGTTGTTGGTTGGTAATTGGTTATTATTAATATGCTCCAATTACTGTCTAAATAATTTAATGGCCTGGTATGTGAGAATGCCACCCATGTTATTAAGACACTAATCTAAAATTAAACAAAAATGTGTACTGAATGAATAGCATTTAAGATTAGAATGTGCAAAAATATTCCAGATTTTGGTGCTTTTCATCCATTAGCTTTTAATGAGTGTCAAAACATTTTACTTCAGATCATGTTGGTGGCTTGACAAACAGTCTGTACAATTCTGGCTTGCGATCTATGTCTGACAAACTCTCAACCTTGACATGTCCCAGAGATCATCACTCATCATGCTTGTGAAGATGGAAAATTAAGAATGTATAATATATTGTCTCTTTCAAGAGAAATTCTCCTCTGGCAGCAAAACCTTGTTCAAATCGACACCGGCTTATGGTGTCGTTGCCGACAAAAATAATAACATCCTCTGCAATTATCAATTTGGTCTGTTGTTTACATATAACATTGGAATTTGAAATGAATAAAGTATTCATTTTGGCAACTTGACATTAACCAAGGCTGTGTTTTAATCTAGTCGACCAGTTCTTCACAGAAGGATGATGTATTATATCTGTTGAAAAATCTTTTTAACTTAAAATAAGATCAAACCTTTAAATCCACTTTACAGCAAATAGTAGGAGAGCAAAAGTGCAATTGAATTTAAGCCAACAGGAAGTGTTGTTTCAGGAAGATAGACGCAAAATGTTGGAGTAACTCAGCGCGACAGGCAGCATTTCTGGAGAGAAGGAATGGGTGATATTTTGAGTCGAGCCCCTTCTTTAGACTAGTCCGGGGAAAGGGAAACAAGAGATATAGGCGATGATGTAGAGAGATATGGAACAAATGAATGAAAGATATGCAAAAAAGTAACAATGATAAAGGAAACATTGTTTGCAAGGAACGAACAGGAACGTGGTGCGAGTTGGGTGGGAGAGGGATGGAGAGAGAGGAAGTACAGGGGTTACTTGAAGTTAGAGAAATCAATAATCATATCATTGTGTTGTAAGCTGCCCAAGCAAAATATGAGGTGCTGTTCCTCCAATTTGCGTTTAACCTCACTCTGACAAAGGAGGCCTAGGACAGAAAGGTCCTTGTGTGGGAATGGGAAGGGGAATTAAAGTGTTTGGCAACTGGGAGATCAGGTCGGTCCAGGCGGACTGAGCAAAGGTGTTTCGGGAATCTGCCTTTCACATTAGGTAATGGATTATCATCCAGATTCCCTGGGCTGACCTTTTCATTTTCAAAGGCAAAGGCAGTTATATTCCTGGGTCCTTATATAACCATATAACAATTACAGCACGGAAACAGGCCATCTCGACCCTTCTAGTCCGTGCCGAACACGTATTTTCCCCTAGTCCCATATACCTGCGCTCAGACCATAACCCTCCATTCCTTTCCCATCCATATAACTATCCAATTTATTTTTAAATGATAAAAACGAACCTGCCTCCACCACCTTCACTGGAAGCTCATTCCACACAGCCACCACTCTCTGAGTAAAGAAGTTCCCCCTCATGTTACCCCTAAACTTCTGTCCCTTAATTCTCAAGTCATGTCCCCTTGTTTGAATCTTCCCTACTCTCAGTGGGAAAAGCTTATCCACGTCAACTCTGTCTATCCCTCTCAACATTTTAAAGACCTCTATCAAGTCCCCCCTTAACCTTCTGCGCTCCAAAGAATAAAGCCCTAACTTGTTCAACCTCTCTCTGTAACTTAGTTGCTGAAACCCAGGCAACATTCTAGTAAATCTCCTCTGTACTCTCTCTATTTTGTTGACATCCTTCCTATAATTAGGCGACCAAAATTGTACCCCATACTCCAGAATTGGCCTCACCAATGCCTTGTACAATTTTAACATTACATCCCAACTTCTATACTCAATGCTCTGATTTATAAAGGCCAGCACACCAAAAGCTTTCTTTACCACCCTATCTACATGAGATTCCACTTTCAGGGAACTGTGCACAGTTATTCCCAGATCCCTCTGTTCACCTGCATTCTTCAATTCCCTACCATTTACCATGTACGTCCTATTTTGATTTGTCCTGCCAAGATGTAGCACCTCACACTTATCAGCATTAAACTCCATCTGCCATCTTTCAGTCCACTCTTCCAACTGGCATAAATCTCTCTGTAGACTTTGAAAATCTACTTCATTATCCACAACCCCACCTATTTTAGTATCATCTGCATACTTACTAATTCAATTTACCACACCATCATCCAGATCATTGATGTACATGACAAACAACAGTGGACCCAACACAGATCCCTGTGGCACCCCACTAGTCACTGGCCTCCAACCTGACAAACAACCATCCACCATTACTCTCTGGCATCTCCCATTCAGCCACTGTTGAATCCATCTTGCTACTCCACCATTAATACCCAACCATTTAACCTTCTTAACCTTGTCAAAGACCTTACTGAAGTCCATATATACAACATCCACTGCTTTACCCTCATCAATTTCCCGAGTAACCTCTTCAAAAATTTCAAGAAGATTAGTCAAACATGACCTTCCAGGCACAAATCCATGTTGACTGTTCCTAATCAGTCCCTGTTTATCCAGATGCTTATATATATTATCTCTAAGTATCCTTTCCATTAATTTGTCAACCATTGACGTCAAACTAACAGGTCTATAATTGCTAGGTTTACTCTTAGACCCCTTTTTAAACAATGGAACAACATGCGCAGTACGCCAATCCTCCGGCACTATTCCCGTTTCTAATGACATTTGAAATATTTCTGTCATAGCCCCTGCTATTTCTACACTAACTTCCCTCAATGTCCTAGGGAATATCCTGTCCGGACCTGGAGACTTATCCACTTTTATATTTCTCAAAAGTGTCAGTACTTCCTCTTCTTTGAATCTCATAGTTTCCATAGCTACTCTACTTGTTTCCCTTACCTCACATAATTCAATATCCTTCTCCTTGGTGAATACCGAAGAAAATAAATTGTTCAATATCTCCCCCATCTCTTTTGGCTCTGCAGATAGCTGTCCACTCTGACTCTCTAATGGACCAATTTTATCCCTCGTTATCCTTTTGCTATTAATATAGCTGTAGAAACCCTTTGGATTTACTTTCACCTTACTTGCCAAAGCAACCTCATATCTTCTTTTAGCTTTTCTAATTTCTTTCTTAAGATTCTTTTTACATTCTTTATACTCCTCAAGCACCTAATTTACTCCATGCTGCCTATAATTATTGTAGATCTCCCTCTTTTTCCAAACCGTGTCCAATTTCCCTTGAAAACCATGGCTCTTTCCAATTTTTACTATTTCCTTTCAACCGAACAGGGACATAAAGATTCTGTACTCTTAAAATTTCACCTTTAAATGTACTCCATTTCTCTTCCACATCTTTCCCATAAAACAAAATGTCCCAATTTACTCCTTTTAAATCCTTTCGCATCTCCTCAAAGTTAGCCTTTCTCCAATCAAAAATCTCAACCCTAGGTCCAGTTCTGACCCTCTCCATAATTATATTGAAACTAATGGTATTGTGATCACTGATCCTGAACTGTTCCCCAACGCATACCTCTGCCACCTGATGGGGAGAATAGGGTGCAATGGAGGGTGAGTAACAATTTTGGCACTGGTACCATCTGATCCCCCCCATTCAGCAACCGGAGAGTGGAAGGTGGAGGTTTTGTTATCAAAGGTTAAATTAACATTCTAGCCAGAGGATAGAAGACATCAGAGGGGATTTGGTGAGGGGGGCATGAAATGGAAGGCAGGTGGCAGGAGGCGGGAGAGAGAAGGGTGGAGAAAGGACAGAGGATAACATATGCCATCTTTAAGCTTGATTCATTTATTGTATTAATTAAATTTAAATTCCCCAGCTGCCGTTAGGATTCCAACTCATGTCTTTGGATTAAAACCCCTGTCCTTGCGAGTCCACCCACGAGTGATCCCGAGTTTAAAACAAATCAAACTCGTGATAATCATGTAGAATTAACATAGCGGGAAACGTCGGAACTCGTGGACGTAACTTAGCGACTCGTAACGCTAACGGCAGGTACTCAGGAAACTTGTTAACTCGTGAAAATTTTTCAACATGATGAAAGATTTCCACGAGTCAAATTTACTCTTGAAGTAAAAATATTAAACTTTTAAACTTGTTGTAAGAACGTAGTAGCCCGTGAGTTTACCGTAGTGAATCGTGAGTCTACCGTGGGCACTCTTTAACTCTGCGGGACAGGCAGCATCTCTGGAGAGAAGGAATGGGTGACGGGATGACGTTTCCAAAATTCTGCTGCGTGTTTGTGTTACTCCAGCACTGTGTGTTCACTTTTTGTCAACCAGCATCTGCCCTTTCTTGTGTATGACATTATTTGTATCCGTGGCAGTTGATTGTCGCTCCTTTCAGTTTCCCAGGGGGTTGGGACGGGACTGGAGTTGTGAGGGAAAGGTGGGGGGGGGGGGGGGTGGGCGGGGGGGTGGGGGGGGTGGGGGGGGTTGGGGTGACTTAGTACGGGAGACAAGTGTAGTAGAGGTGTACTGACTGTGGGCAGACACTTTGGTAGCGATTGCCCATGGGGTTCACTGTCGAAGACTTTATAATGCAGAGACCATTATAAACAGTTGCCGCAAAAAAAGATTTTGTGTGGATCTGGTATATTTGGGTGTTGAAGGCGCTTCTGGTCTGCAGTGTGCAATAGTCACCAAAATACACTGCATCTTTAGAAAGGAAAAATACAAAACATGTAAATCCCTCGGGATAGGCCTTAGTCATGGTGCTGTACAACACGGAAACAGGTCCTTCGGCCCAGCTTGGCTGTGCCATCCAAATTGGCGTCTTGGGGTAGTCCTATTTGCCTGCATGTGGCCCATAGCCCTCTAAACCCTTCCTATCAATTTATCTGTCGTTAATAACCTCAAGAAAATATTAAGTCTACGTGAGCCTGCTTCAGTTTCCTGGGTTCAACTCAGTGAGAAGACTCCCCCCTTTCCAGGGTTAATCGCTCCACTGTATATAATGCTCTCTGCATTATGATGTCCTCGACAGTGAACCCCATCGGCAATCACTACCAAAGTGTCTGCCCACACAGTCAGTACACCTCTCCTACACTTGTCTCATGTACTAAGTCACCCCAACCCCCCCCCTCCCCCCACTACCCTCCCCTCCCCCCCTTCCCCCCCCCCCACCTTTCCCTCCCAACTCCAGTCCCGTCCCGACCCCCTGGGAAACTGAAGGGAACGACAATCAACTGCCACGGATACAAATAATGTCATACACAAGAAAGGGCAGATGCTGGTTGACAAAAAGTGAACACACAGTGCTGGAGTAACACAAAGATGCAGCAGAATTTTGGAAACGTCATGTCGTCACCCATTCCTTCTCTCCAGAGATGCTGCCTGTCCCACTGAGTTAAAGAATGCCCACGATAGACTCACGATTCACTACGGTAAACTCACGGGCTACTACGTTCTTACAACAAGTTTAAAAGTTTAAAATTTTTACTTCAAGAGTAAATTTGACTCGTGGAAATCTTTCATCATGTTGAAAGATTTTCACGAGTTAACAAGTTTCCCGAGTACCTGCCATTAGCGTTACGAGTCGCTAAGTTACGTCCACGAGTTCCGACGTTCCCGCTGCGTTAATTCTATGTGATTACCACGAGTTTGATTTGTTTTAAACTCGGGATCACTCATGGGTTGACTCAAACCATGAGACAGGGGTTTAATGGTGCAGTCCTCTGGATATCTGTCAACTTCCCTAACCGATGTGCCACCATCCTGTGTTTTATTATTTCTTTTGAGGGAGAAAGAAAATTAAACTGAAGTCTTATCAGCTCCTTGGCTTGTATTCTATGCTACAAATTGTCTTGATAAACATGCTTTGCCCCTTCTCCACCATTATCTTTGATGAAATGAAATGTATCAGTTACATGTCAAAAGTAAGTAATCCTCCTTGCTCCTTAATACACCCACGTAGCATAGTTGAAAACATTGCTTTCCAAATCCCCTCGTCTGACAATCAGTTGGATCCATTCAAGTCTATCTATTCTTTATTCATTTACACATGATGTAATGTGCTAGGCCAGCATTTATTTCATTTTTAAACCACAATGGCACTGTACTATAATGTTCCTTTAAAGTAGGATGATTTTTAGCATGTTGAAGTGGCAGGCTTGGTAAAACAGCAGCAACCAAGACCGTGTTATGAGAAATAAAATCTGTTCAGTTGGAATACTTTCAAGGAGAATTTAACATAATGAAATGAAATTTAAATTGGAGCTGTGGGGAGACAGACTGCTCAGTTTGCCTGTGAGAAACATTAACACAGACATGGTACTGAACTGCAAACAAGACTTTGGGAGAAACTCTACTAGATAATTAGAATGACATCAGCAGATGTTTGATAAATGTGCTGGTGCATTTCAACAGAAAAGTTAACGATAAAGCTGTCTGGAAATCTTCATGATATTTACAAATAGCTTTAAGCACATTTGTTTGTACAACTTCATATGGCATGCTTACAAAGGAAATGATATGCACCTCCACAATCATAATGCCAGGTACACACGTTCCAATATTCCCTAGCTACTTAAAAGCATTAATACCAGCTACAATAAAAATCCAGATTATAAGAAATAACCGATATTATTCACTTCTGCATTAATCTTATTTCTAAAGGTTGCATTGGTCTTTTGGTTGTGTTAAGTTCAAGTTCACATTTATTGTTACATACACCAATTAGGGTACAGTGATATTTGAGTTACCATACAGCCATACAAGTAAAAAAAGAACACAATACAGAATAATTTTAACATAATCATCCACTACACTGGTATCAACATTCCTCACTGTGATGGAAGGCAATAAAGTTCAGTTATCTTCCTCCTTTGTTCACCTGTGGTGGTCGGGGCCTTGAACCATGAGCACTGCCTCTGCCGACGGCCCAATGTTAAAGCCCTCTCGTTCGGATGATGGGGACTCCGGCATTGGGACGGAATGGAATGGAGCATGGAGCTCCCGAGTTGGCCTTTTCTTACCGGAAACCGCGGCTTCACGGTGTTAAAGTCCACAAGCCCCACGGTCGGAGGGCTTCCTCAGCGATCCTCGGCTAAGGATCTCCCGTTCCGCGATCTCCCGCTCCGTGATCACCCGCTCCGTGTTTGCGGCTTGAAGCTCCAGGCCGGTCTCCAGGATAGACTGCACCGATCCAGTTGTTGGGCCGCAGGGAGGGGACGGAAACATGACATGGAGAAAGATCACATCTCTGTCGAGGTAAGTGACTGAAAAAGGTTTCCCCCTATTACCCCCCCCCCTTCACCCCCCACATAAAAACATACAGAGAAACATTAAAACATAATTTTAGACACACTCAAAATAACAAAAATGTCAAAATAGCACACAGGCTGCTGGCAAGGCTACCATCTCGGTGCCACCTGATGACTTGTGGCCATTAATAAAAAGAATATGTAAGCTCAATTCAGACATCGGATTTTGCAGGAATGTCACTTTTTTGGTTTGAAGGTAAATGACATTTAACGCAGAAATTCTGATCAAATAAAATTTGTATTTCTACGAAAAATCCAAGATGCAAACTTTACTCTCTACGTATGAATATACAGAATAACTGGTTATAGTTTAGGGAGTTTATCCTGCCCAATTTTTGGTTGATTGGCAGATGTTACGAAACAGAAGGATTGAAGTGTTGCGAATTGCGAAGCCAAAGGAAGTAATGTAGGAGGAAGGGAAGGGAGGGGAGGGGAGGGGAGGGATGGGGGTTATCTATGTTACTAAAAGTAAGATCTTGACCACTTCCTGTTTTTCTGTTTCATGAATTTAGAAAAAACGCCGCCACTTACGGCTGTGATTTTTAGCCATCTTACTCAGAGTCCCCCTCCGCTGCGCAGGACAAGAGGATTATTCCCATCGATGAAAAATAAAGGTTATTAATGTTTAAAAAATGTTGAGATTTATGCTGCCCCTGCTGGTGGGATGGGGGAGGGACTATAAAACCCAGAAGTGCTGTGACTCAGTTAGTCTCTGCAAAATGGGGTAAGTGAGGGGGTCACGTCTCTCAGTCTGAGCTGTGAATAACACTGAACACATGTCTACTGAACTGTGAGTGTGGTTTTACTGACCTTGAGTGCCCTTAATGTGGTTTGAAAATGAAAATGTGGTTGGTTTGAATTAAAAGCACTGCAAATGGTTGGTGGGGGTTGGTTTGAAGCAAAAGCACTGCAAATGGTTGGTTGGGGTTTGGGTTGAAGTAAAAGCACTGCAAATGGTTGGCGGAGTTTGGGTTGAAGTAAAAGCACTGCAAACGGTTGGGTGGGGTTTGGGTTGAAGTAAAAGCACTGCAAACGGTTGGTGGGAGTTTGGGTTGAAGTCAAAGCACTGCAAATGGTTGGTGGGGGTTTGTGTTGAAGTCAAAGCACTGCAAATGGTTGGTGGTCTAAACTTGACAACTTGTTCTTTGCACTGTATTGATTTTAGATAAAACGCTACCACTTTCGGCTGTGATTTTTGGCCACCTTACTCAGTCCCCCTCCGCTCATCAGTTGCAGAGGATTCTTCCCATCAATCAAAAATAAAAGTGTTATTAGTGTTTTAAAAATGTTGAAAATCTCTCTCCTGTCAATCACGCCATGAAGGCCACACCTTTTCTGGTGGGAGGGGGGAGGGATTATAAAGCCCGGAAGTGTGGGTGTGGCTCAGTCTCTGCATGATGGGGGAGGGAGAGGTCACGACTCTGTCTGAGCTGTGAATAAACTGAACACACTGAATGTCTACTGAACTGTTAGTGTGGTGTTTTGTGTGATGAGACCCAGTTCTGCTTGAAATGGTATGAAACTGCCTTTGAATGTGGTGGCCTTGCATCCTGCATGAAATGGTATGAAACTGCATTTGAATATGGTGGCCTTGCACCCTGCTTAAAGTAGTATGAAACTGCACTTGAGTTTGGGGGCATTGGATCCTGCTTGAAGTGGTATGAAGCTGCACTTGAATTCGTTGGCCTTGCACACTGCTTGAAGTGGTCGGAAACTGCACTTCAATTCGGTGGCCTTGCACCCTGCTTGAAGTGGTAGGAAACTGCACTTAATTTTGGTGGCCTTGCACCCTGCTTGATGTGGTAGGAAACTGCACCTGAATTTGGTGGCCTTGCACCCTGCTTGAAGTGGTATGAAACTGCACTTGAATTTGGTGGCCTTGCACCCTGCTTGAAGTGGTATGAAACTGCACTTGAATTTTGTGGTCTTGCACCCTGCTTGAAATGGTAGGAACATGGATTTGAATTTGGTCGCCTTGCACCCTGCTTGAAATGGAATTTCAAGGAATAGCCTTGAGTCAACTGCCAACCCACCAGCCGTGAGTGAGTGAGCTGCCAGCACATCAGGCTTGAGGGACTGAACTGCCACCCCAATAATCCATTTGGCCCACAATGTCCATACTAGCCCTCTGGAGACCAGTCCCTTCAGCCCACAACACCCATACCAGCATTCTAGAAAGCCCCCACTGGCCACCAATATTGGAATTGGTTGTGAGATGGAATATTGCGTTGGGGGACCAGCCCTCCCATGTAAACATGGGACCCAACGGGTCCCACTTAGTCGAGTAATTACCTAAAATTCAAAAATGTAATGTTCATACAGTTGGGTTCAAGTTCAAGTGAGTTTATTGTCATGTGTCCCTGTATAGGACAATGAAATTCTTGCTTTGCTTCAGCACACAGAACATAGTAGGCATTGACTACAAAACAGATCAATGTGTCCATATACTATAATATAAATATATACACACATGAATAAATAAAATGATAAAGTGCAAATAACAGATGATTGGTTATTAATGAAGGTTTGGTCCGAGCCAGGTTTAATAGCCTGATGGCTGTGGGGTAGTAGCTATTCCTGAACCAGGTTGTTGCAGTTTTCAGGCTCCTGTACCTTCTACCTGAGTTTGTGGCCAGGATGGTGTGGGTCTTTGATGATACTTCCAGCCTTTTTGAGGCAGCGACTGCGATAAATCCCCTCGATGGAAGGGAGGTCAGAGCCGATGATGGACTGGGCAGTGTTTACTACTTTTTGTAGTCTTTTCCTCTCCAGGGCGCTCAAGTTACCGTACCAAGCCACGATGCAACCGGTCAGCATGCTCTCGACTGTGCACCTGTAGAAGTTAGAGAGAGTCCTCCTTGACAAACCAACTCTCCGTAGTCTTCTCAGGAAGTAGAGGCACTGATGAGCTTTCTTGATGATTGCATTAGTGTTCTCGGACCAGGAAAGATCTTCAGAGATATGCACGCCCAGGAATTTGAAGCTCTTAACCCTTTCAACCATCGACCCGTTTATATAAACGAGGCTGTGGGTCCCCATCCTACTCCTTCCAAAGTCCACAATCAGTTCCTTGGTTTTGCTGGTGTTGAGGGCCAGGTTATTGTGCTGGCACCATATGGACAGTTGCTCGATCTCTCTTCTATACTCTGACTCATCCCCATCAGTGATACGTCCCACAACAGTGGTGTCGTCAGCGAACTTGATGATGGAGTTCGCACTGTGACCGGCTATGCAGTCATGAGTATGGAGGGAATACAGCAGGGGGCTGAGCATGCAGCCTTGAGGTGCTCCCGTGCTGATTGTTATCGAGGCTGACACATTTCCACCAATACGAACAGACTGTGGTCTGTGAATGAGGAAGTCGAGGATCCAGTTGCAGAGGGATGCGCAGAGACCCAGTTCTGCGAGTTTGGTAACCAGCTTGGAGGGGATGATTGTGTTAAATGCCGAGCTGTAATCGATGAATAACAGCCTGACATATGAGTTTTTGTTGTCCAAGTGGTCCAGAGCGGAGTGGAGGGCCAGCGAGATCGCATCCGCCGTTGATCTGTTGTGGCGGTAAGCGAACTGCAGTGGGTCCAGGTTTTTGTCAGGTACCCAAGCAGAATATGAGGTGCTGTTCTTCCAGTTTTCATGTGGTCTCACTCCAGCAATGGAGGAGGTTTAGGACAGAAACATCAGGATGTTTAGCCTAGTTAAACTGATTAGCAACCAGGACTTCCTTAGGGTTTGGACGATCGAGTGCATATGCTCAGTGCAATGGTCGCTGAGTCGAGACTTGGTCCCACTGTTGTACAGGAGCCCAAATTGAGAATAACGGATGCAGCAGATGAGGTTAGATGAGGTTTACATACATTTACACCTCCTGCCATTGCCGAGGAGGGTTATCTATACATAACTCAAACTCTGATCTTGTTATCTTCCGGTTTGCGGTCTTTCTATTTGCGCAATAGTGGTTTGCGATAACGCTACGGTTTTTCAACAGTTCACTCACTGTTCTCCTGTGCTGCGAGTGTACCATGTTTCGTTCCGATCGGTTGAATGTCGTAAAAGTATAAAATCATAAAAACCGCGCGTGCGCAGATCGATCTCTTCTCCTGCCAGTCAGCACCACGCAGATCAGTCTCTTCCCCTGTCACTTCCCGGAATGGTCCGCCCCTTCCTGCGCCATCGCATCTTTACTGGAGCTGAGGATGGCCAGCGGGGGATTCCAACATAATGTTTGGAGGGACCCGAAGTGACCCAAAGCAGCCCAGCCCAAACCAGCCCAGCCCCAAGCAGCCCAGTGTCGGAGACCCTGCCCAGCCCAGCCCAGTCAAAAACCAAGCCCAGTCCAGCCCAGCCCAGCCCAGCCCAGAGTCGGAGACCCAGCCCAGCCCAGATTCGGAGATGTCGCCAAATGTAAAGTGGAGATTCTGATCCTGGTGGAGGAGAACGACCAGTGACCAGCGCCCGCTGTGAGTCCCCATCGCACCGCCAATTCCAGACACTATCCCTCTGGTCCCCCTCACTGGCTCCTCCCCCTCCCCTGTGATTCCCCCCTCTCCCAATGGCTCTTCCCCCGTATTTTCTCCGAGCTCACTCCCCCCTCCCTGCCCCGCTGACACACCCCTTTCCCCCCACAACTCCCCCCACCCACACACCCAACCGAGGTATAAAAATCATAAAAGGGAATAATATCTTTGCAAGAGGCAAGGAGGGAGGAGGGTATAAGCGAGATAACTGTGGGAGTTGGTAGGTTTGTAGTAAATGACAGTCGATAGCTGATGGAGACAGTGAGAGATGGAGAATTGGAGAGGTGCAATTGCTAATCCAGGTGAATTTGAGCGCTGCCTGGAAGTTAATGGAGCACTGCCTTTCCTTGTTTTCACAATTTATTACTCTGATATAACCAGACAGTGGTGGGTGTCTGGAATGGGCTACCAGAGGTGGTAATGGAGACAGATATGATAGTGGCATTTGAGGGGCTTTTTGATAGGGAATGGAAGGTTATGCATCATGTGTAGGCAGAGAAGAATAGTTTGTTTTGTCATTACATTCGGCATAGACATTGTGGGCCGAAGGGCCATTCCTGTGCTGTACTGTTCTTGTACACGTTCATATTAATTTACTTCATAATCATTTTTTGGAACAGTAAACCACAAAACATGTTCATCAATAGGAACATGAATTGCATTAAAGTTATCTGAACTTGCCAATTAGACTTTTTAAAATTACTATTATAAGACAACCAGTTTACTTCGGCATTAATTAACAACATGACTATGAGAAAAGTGATAATTTGCATCCTACAGTCATTCAGGCAAAATGAATTTAGAGGCGAAATCCACTAATGAAAGTCCTGCTGGGTAGCAGTTGCACTTTCATTTGCATTTTACAATGGAAGGCTCCCATATGATTTACTTCTGTGACATAAATCATTGAAAACTAAACCTTCCCCTGAGCTTTTACAATCTGTAACCATTATCTAGGAATATCTTACAGTGATAATTTGTTATAAAAATGTAGTATAATATTAATAAGTAGGTACGGTAATATTTCATTGCATCTTTTTATCAGAATTCAGTTCTGAAATGTCATTGAAATGAAACGTTACATCTGATTCTCTCTCCACAGATGCGATCTGACATGCTGAGGGTTTCTGTTTTATTGACTAATTTCTAGCATCTGCAGTATTTTGTGGGGGGTTTTTGTACAATGCAGATTAAAATACTGGGCATGAATGAGAATGTCATTTATATTCCTTGGGTATATTTGAGTCAATAATAGTTTTGATGATGGACATAAAAAGCTGAATTAACTCAGCGAGATAGGCAGCATCTCTGGAGAGAAGGAATGGGTGACATTTCAGGTCAAGACCCTTCTTCAGACTGGTTAGGGATAAGGGAAACGAGAGATATAGATGGTGATGTGGAGAGATAAAGAACAATGAATGAAATATATACAAAAAACGATAAAGGGAATAAGCCATTGTAAGCTGTTTGTGGGGTGAAAAATGAGAAGCTAGTGCGACTTGCATGGGGGAATGATAGAGAGAGAGGGAATGCCGGGGCTACCTGAAGTGAGATAATTCAATATTCATACCACTGGGCTGCAAGCTGCCCAAGTGAAATATGAGATGCTGTTCCTCCAATTTGCGTTAAGCCTCACTCTGACAATGGAGGAGATCGAGGCCAGAAAGTGTTCCGTAAAATGATTGCCCAGTCTGCGTTTGGTCTCGCCGAGGTATAAGTCCACATCTTGAACAATGGATACAGTATATGAGGTTGGAGGGTTGGCCTATTTCCTTTATCACTGTTACTTTTTTGCATATCTTTCATTCATTGGTCTTTATCTCTCCACATCACCGTCTATATCTCTCGTTTCCTTTATCCCTAACCAGTCTGAAGAAGGGTCTCGACCTGAAACATCTCCCATTCCTTCTCTCCAGAGATGCTGCCTGTCCCGCTTTTTGTGTCTATCTTCGGTTTAAACCAGCATCTGCAGTTGTTTCTTACACAGTTTTAACATTGTTGATTCTGATTTTGTCTTTTTGTGAGCGCTTGACCATTTTAGGATTCTTTCGAATCTGCAGGAAAATCGATGAAAAATGATGAAAAGTCGTATTTATACTGCCCCGGGTTTCCTGTTGGCTCAGGTTACCCATACATGGGTCAGTAATCCTTCAGAGCTCATGCAAGACCAGCTTGGCATTGTAGCCAGTGGGTGATATTTGGCTCCAAACTGTGAGCTCCATTGGGCTTCATGGTTGACAATGAAGCCTGTTGCTTGGTTTCAATGCACGCTTCAATGAAGAATATGGCACCTAAACTCGCTCACCATCATGAACAGAAACAGAGTTTCTCCTCATTCATTCCCCTTCTCAGATTCTCCTTCCTGGATGTAACACTTTTTTTAATGGTGAGAAATACATTTGAAAGATTTGAAAGGGACAGTTTCTTCCCTTTTATCAGGCAACTGAACCATCCGACCAACAACTAGAGAGCAGTCCTGAGCTACTATCTACCTCATTTGAGACCCCTGGACTATCTTTGATTGGACTTTACTGGCTTTATCCTGCATTAAACATTATTCACATTAGTCCCCTTAACGTGTATCTGTGCACTGTGGAGGGCTCGATTGTAATCATGTATTGTCTTTCCACTGACTGGTTAGCACACAACAAAAGCTTTTCACTGTACCACAGTACATGTAACAATAAACTCAAACTCAAGCTGAGCATTTCAATATTGTTGGATCTTGGAACCTAGGTGGATAATTAAAAGCTGGTGATCAAGATGACCAAACACAAAGTGTTGGAGGAACTTTGAAGTTGGAAGTAAAGCCAGATCCAAAACATGGTCCATTTATTCCCTTCACAGATGCTGTCTGACCCGTTGAGTTCCTCCGACACTTTGTGCTTTGCGTGATTCCAACATCTGCGGTTCTTTGTGTCATCAAAAGAAGGATATGGTTTAATGCCTAACCTCAATAACAGCAATCAGAAGCTCCTTTAAAGTGATGTGAATAGTAGAACTCATTATAATGTAAGTTGCAACCATGAACATTACACCAGGTCAACATATATCAGTTGATTTCCCGCAGAGCTGCCTGTTTCCCCGCAAACCTGCTCTGGTGAAAAAGCGACCTTGTTTCTTGTAGCATATTTTTCCGTTTTCATCTCGCAGGTAATTCACTCCAACTTTTCAGTAGAAGTTATTTTAAATCTCAATGTTTCAACATCAGCTATGAGAAAAATACCTGCTTTCAGTATGATGGAAGGACTTAGATGGGAAACTTGCTGTCAGGACTTTCATGTCCAGTGTCATACATCAGTCTTACTCAGTGGGAGCTGCTTGATCTAGGGTTGCACCTGAAGGGCATTAACGGAGAGGCTTACTGACTACAAAACTGACTCCTCTTCAATCACAGCTCTCTTCCAGCAGCTACTCAGTAGTAACGGCCCTTTCTTCTTTCATTAGTGGGATGTGTACATTGCTGGTGAGGCAGTATTCACATAAAGAATGATAATGGAGAAAGAAATCTCTGTAATGAATTTATCATGGGCAATAGTGTGAAAAGGCGATCGTGTGGTAAAGGGCAATAGCAAATCGCAGTGGCCAGCTTTGCTTTCCATTGACTTTAATAGAAACTGACTGCTAATTCCAAATCACCCATCATATCTTTCACTCGAGATACATCTGTACCCCACTAATTTTACGGGCAGTATTGAATTGTTTACTTATCTCAAATGAAAACGGACCAATAACAGAATAATCTCGCCTGTCATGCGTCAAGAGTCATGTTTAATTGTCGTATGCATCGGGACTGGAGCAATGAAATTCTAAATAACCGCAGCTTTACAGGCACAATGACATATCAACACAACAAATAAATATACAATAAACAATAATATGATAAATGATCAGTTTCACTAGATAACCTAACTATTATCGTGCAAGCTGAAATACACAGTATTGTCATAGTATTATATAATGTCCATAGTCCATAGGATTGTGCGGTGTGGTTCAAGAGTCTTATGGTTGATGGGAAGAAGCTGTTCTTGAAGCTGGAAGCCATGATTATCAGGCTCATGTACCTTCTTCTCAATGGTAGCAGGGAGATGAGCAGAGCCTGGATGGTATGGATCTTCTTGAGGCAGTGCTTCCCATTGCTCATTTAGATGATGAGAAGGTCAATACCTGTGATGGACCAAATAATGTCTACCATTTTCTGCAGCCTTCTTCACTCTTGGGTGCTTGAGTTGCCAAATCAGGTTGTGATACAACCAGTCATTATGCTCTCCACATATGCTAGTAGAGGTTTGAAAGCATATGTGGTGACGCGCTGAATCTCCTCAAATGCCTGAAGAGGTTGAGGCATTGGGAAGCTTCCTTTGTGAATGTATTGATGTTCTGGGTCCAGGAACTTGAAGCTATTGTCTCTTATTTGTTTTTGGTATCCTCTCTTTTCTGTTTTTTAGACATTTTGCATATATTGAAAAACATAGCAGTTTGAAATATAACATAGCTTGTTGATTGGGAGGTTTATAAATGACTTCCTGCCCAATGATGGCCAAATGTAAATTTAAAAAAACACATTGACCAGAACATTCTCTGGTAATTCAAATTGCATGGTTAAACATTGTACAAAGTTAAACAGGTCTAATTAAGTGTTCGAAGTGTCCCATTTGACCTATCTGATGGGCATTTCCCTTCAATTAATTCTCAAGCATTACTGATCATTCCCACATCCTGAGATAATAAAATCACACCTTTTAAATCGCTCCAGTCTTGTACTGAAGCAGTATGAAAATATTGGGCAACTTTCAGGGCAACTTCAAAGGGATTTTGGCTAATCACGTTACTGTGGGTCTGACATTGCATATTCTCAGATCAGGTAAGGGCGGCAGGACCCCTTCCCTGCCGGACTAGTTAGCTTAAGAGGATGGTTGAGCACCTTCATGCTCAATTTACTGACCCTTGTCTTATATTTTTAAACTGAATTCAAATTTTTAAATGCCGTCAGTTCAGTTTGGAGATATAGCAAGGAAACTGGTCCTTTGGAACACCATGTCCACGCCAACTATTGATCACCTAGTCACACTATTTCTATGTTATCTCATTTTCTTTTCCACTCACTGCACACTCGGGTCAATTTTACAGAGGCCAATTAACCTACAAACCTGCATTTCTTGGGGACGTGGGAGGAAATCGGAGCACCCGGAGGATACCCACGCAGTCACAGCGAGAACGTGCAAACTCCAAATACACAGCACCCAAGGTCAGGATCAAACCCGGGTTTCTGGCACTTTGAGGTAGCAATTCTACTAGCAGTGCCATTGTGCCGCCATAATTGTAGGATTTAAATTTGACTTCCTTAAATTAATCATGACCTCCAGTATCATGGTCAATCCTGCACTGTCACACCACTTAAATGATGACTTTAGCCACTGAAACTTCATGTTACCGAGATGACCAGTTTTAAATGGGAATCCATCCTGTCTTCATTTAATCTGAAACTCCTAGGAATAAATCCAGATAACATTTACTATGGCACATTTCTACACCAGTAGATGCTCCAGATTCCAGTAGCTGCTGTTCCTTGTGTCTTCGGTTCTACACTTGTATGTATTTCAAAGCAATGGAAGAATATTTCCCCTGAAAACAGGCAACTGTGAAGCATGTACAGCCAAGTCTTCAGAGGAAATCTTCATCAAACTTCCCAAAGCATTCAGTCTATCATGGCCAAGGAGAGTGTGCGTCACAGGGTACATGCTGATGCTTTGAAACAGCTTTGTCAGATGATCTGCGCTTAAAGTGAACAGAAAACAACTCAAGTAGAACAGTGTCATATTCACCATGTGGTTAGGTTGCGGCTGGGGGATTATAGAATGACCTACCCCAGTTCCCTTCATCTTCTACTCTTATAATAATTCCTAAACTGCTTGATGAAATATTAAAATAACAGCACAGTATACAAGCAATTCATTTTGAAGTCATACAATGCTCTCTCAACCTAGGGACACCAAACAATGTCACATTTGAAAGTAAAACCAATGCAGCTGGAAGTAAGGATTTAAAATCACAGTAGTCACAACAAAACTCCAGATCAACTGCCAT
The DNA here is from genome assembly GCF_010909765.2 of Amblyraja radiata. Lineage (NCBI taxonomy): Eukaryota > Metazoa > Chordata > Chondrichthyes > Rajiformes > Rajidae > Amblyraja > Amblyraja radiata. The sequence continues at coordinate 45,901,919 of NC_045957.1, read as the reverse complement.
GTGTGTAGAGAGAAAGAGATGGATTAATGTTACGAATGTTTATTAATGAACAAAGTATATTTTATTTCATTCTTTGTTGTAGCTGCTCATGGACTCTTTGAAACATTGCCAGGGGTACACACAAATAAGATTCTTTCCAAATGCTTTGAACACTGTTATTTTATCAACAGAAGGAATAGTTTATTGAGCGAGGGGTGGACCATGAAAATTATATTCCCCAGAAGGAAACAGGTGCACAACTTCCAGGAAAGACGTCCAAATCACATACTTGGCTTAGATATGTAACTGCGAAAAAATACATATATTTAAATTCCAAAGACAAACTACTTGAGAAATGTATTCATTTATTTGGTGGGTTGAGTTTTAGTGAAACTTACCCTCAGCGATCTACTAAGGTGAGAAAATGTCTCTTTTTTTTTTTTAGAAGACTCTCTCCTATATTTGTTTGCTGTCTCTCTCTTTTGAAGAAGGTATTGAAAGAAAAAGAGACTAGATCACTGGTGGTGGTGGTGAAAGATCAAGAACCTTATTTTGGGATGGATGGGCAAAAGTATATTTGCTGAGGAATGGAGAGAGGGAGTGAAATCCTGTTGGGAAGAGAAAGAAACTAAGAGACAAAGATAAAGGAAAGGAAAGCAGTTACATCAGGGTGGGCTAAGAAGAGTCAGGGAGAGAACTTGATTAGCAGTGGATAGGACAAGACCGTGATCTTGTTGAGGATATATGTGTTTGTATGTCAGAGAGAGAGAAAGAGAGAGGGAGAGGGAGAGGGAGAGGGAGAGGGAGAGGGAGAGGGAGAGGGAGAGGGAGAGGGAGAGGGAGAGGGAGAGGGAGAGGGAGAGGGAGAGGGAGAGGAAAAGAAAGAAAGAGAGAGGAAAAGAAAGAAAGAGCAAAAGAGAAAAGATCTATCCTATCATATGATATGTCTATCCTCTTGGAGGAATCACTCATTCCCAGTGATTTCATTGTACTGAGTAAACTGCAATGCCATGGGATGATGTCTCAGCATCTATTCAAACATTTGCAGCATTGAACAGCTCAGCATGCTGCCTTTGTTCTGTACAAATGGTGAAATATGTATAGACCAGGCCAGGCATAAAATGTATCTCATGCAGCTAAAAATCTATCTGTGTAGTCATGTTTAGCGTAATTGTTTACTGCTCAGATCCACTGGCACTTTTATTGGCTCTGTGACTTTTTAAGCAAAATTGTGTTACTCAGGCAGCAAATGACACTGTGTGCAGCAAGTGTAGAAATTTGCACGATTTATCACAGCATGTCATGGCTTGCCGAATTCTTTACCGTAAATATGTTTGAGGAACCTTCAAATCTGACAACTCCCTCTGTAGAGACTGGACATATTGAAAAGGCTAAAGGCTCATAATTCTTTTATAAATACAGCTAATAAAATCAGGAAACATGTTGTGAAAGTACCGAGCAAGGCAAAAGCAGATAAATATAAGATGGGTGCAAAATTGAAGTTTCCACTGCTAATGTTAGGATTACTCTACAAGTAGGAAAATTAGAATCACAAGCCATCAATATGAGGAATATTCCCTGCCCATGGAAAGGAATAAGTAGCCAGCAATAAAAGACAATCAAATTTAACAGACATACACATTCATGTGAAAATAAGCGGAATTAAACACATTCTTTCAAATCAGAGACAGAATAAAAACATTCCTTAAAATACTGGTTCTCAATTCCAGTATTTAACACAATTTAGCCATTCCATTTTAATTCATTGTTTGAATAATGTGTTGTTAAATAAACATGAACACATATTTATATGGTTTTGCTTGCATAATAGACGTATTAATTTTTATATGATTAAAATGGTTATATTATGATGTTTATTAGATTTAAGGCCTTTGTGCATGGAGAATTGATTTGAATTATATTTTTATCTTTTAAAATTAAATGTAATTCCTGACATGCAGCAATGGATCCACAATGTAATAAGCAACATACATGCAGTGCAGCTAAAATACAAATTTAAATTATTCATTGTGCTAAGAGGGAACTGCAATTGCCACAGCATTCAGTTAGTTTCTAAATCAGGCAGAAATCAAGACAAATCCAATCAGCCCTTGACATTGCATCTACAGCTCTGATTGTGAATGCTGTATAGAGCTTAATCTACCAGGGAAGATTAAGTCCATACTCCTCAAGCCTCAGTGGAAACATAAGCTGTAATACTTAACCTTCACCTATTGGCGAGAGGCAATACAACAGAGACTATTATATAAAGACCAATCAGTGACACCAGAATACTTACAAGTCTAAGGCAAGCAGCAAGGAGATAAAAGGTTATTTATTCGTGGCTACATATAAAAGGCATAGCTAATCATTAATACGGAGTATTTCCTGATGCTCTACCAGGTTGCAAAATTCCAAAATGATGAGATCACTGGTGCCTCACTTGTTCCATCTGTTCATAAAACATATTTTATACATAACACATGAAAACTAGAAACAAGTATAAAGGCATAAAACATTGTAAAAGTTTACAAAGCAGCAATCCAATGTAACGGAAATCTAGGGCACATTTCCATTACAATTATATTTAGTTAGTTTTCTTTGGTTTATCGTCACCTGTACCGAGGTACAGTGAAAAGCTTTTGTTGCGTGCTAACCAGTCAGCAGAAAGACAATACATAATTACAATCAAACCATTTACAGTGTATAGATACATGATAAAGGAATAACATTTAGTGCAAGGTAAAGCCAGTAAAGTTCAATCAAAGATAGTCCGAGGGTCACCAATGAGGTAGATAGCAGTTCAGGACTGCTCTCCAGTTGTGGCAGGATGATTCAGTTGCCTGATAACTGAATATTCATATGAGGCAGCCTCAATCTCCTACTGCTAATAAATTGTCCCATGTTGAATCTGGGTTCAAGTTGTCCTTCGAGAATTTGCACAGCGAAAATTTGGGTTGAAGTTTGATTCCAGTTTCAGATTGCATTTACATTGGATTGCATTTTTTGAAGAGTCATCATTTTATACCCGAGAGTTGTCACTTCCGTGATTATGTAGATCAATCAACTTCCAGTGACCACACACATGCAATAAAATTTATAAAACAATAGGTTAAAATAGTAAGATTAAACGAGAACTTACCAGTTTGAAGTTTGATCTGTATTTTATGAGGAGTTACGATGAGGGATTACGTGAAGAACCCGCTCAGTGCGCAGGCGCGGCATACTTCCAAGCAGCGGTGTGGAATCACAGATAGACACAGTTATTTTGAAGTAAACATAGTAAAGATAAGGAGACATCAATTTATTAGTTTGATCCATATAATGAGGGTGGGAGCGGAGGGCACGTAATCCCTCATCGTAACTCCTCATAAAATACAGATCAAACTTCAAACTGGTAAGTTCTCGTTTAATCTTACTATTTTACTTCGGAGTCACGTGAGTGACTACGTGAAGATTTCAAAGCTCTGTGATTTCAAACCGTGTAACAGTTTCATTTCACTCACTGCCGAAGTTCTTGAGGGAGGAAGTGTTATCGTAATGAACCAATTAGTCTATTTGTAGAAAAACACAATGGTATTTTTTAAACAATAACAACAAAGAATTAAGTTGCTCCCCTGGGCTTAAATTAAATATTTGCAGTTCGTAAATCTTTACTGCAAATAAACCAGGTTTTGCCAACGGCTTATTATAAAATTTCTGAACGGTCTTTTCCCTTCCCACCATCCTGCTGTAGCCAGGATGTGGTCTATAGGCATGTCCATTCTTTAGCCGTCGACATGGATGCTGCCCTGGTGGAATAAAATTTGTACATGTTAGTGTTTATCCCAGCAGTTTCTAGCACCTGCTTGAGCCATCTCGCAATGGTTTGGCTCGTACCCCACCATAAGGTTTTTGTGACTGACCCACAAGGCTTTTCATCTCCCTCGAATATTCTGGTTGTGTCTATATAGGATAGTAGGTGGGTCATGGCACATAACCATGGTTCTGGTGGGTAAGCCACGACTGGATTAGGTGTTCCTGGTCTGCTCTGTTTGACCAGTCGCTGGATAACGACAGATCTGGTCTGGAGCTGTGATCATGTTGTCCAGTCGCAATAGGTGTAGTGACTGGACCCTCTGAGCGGATACAAGTGCCATCAACATGAGCGTCTTTAGTGTAGCTTGCTCGAGGCCGGGGAATCTGGCTGGTGGCCATTCCCTGAGATATGTCAGGACCACACTGATATCCCAAATATGGGTATACCTGGGCTTAGGGCTTGATATTGTAAATGCCCTTCATCAGTTTTACCACCAGTGGATGGGATCCCATCGCCTGTTGTCCTGCCGCTGGTTTGAGATAAGCAGAAAGAGCACTCTGTGCTGTGTTGATGGCACTGTAGCTGATCCCTACATCGTGGTGTAGATGGCCAGGAACTCCAGTATGTTGGTGGCTGTAGCTGTTGCGTATGTTGTCCATGTTTCCTGGCAGTACTTCTCCCTTTTTTGATGCTGGTTAAGTCTTGGTGGATGTTCGAAGGGATGCCGACATGGTAGTGATGGTTTGTTTGGACAATCCCAGTTCCAGGTAAGGTCTGTTCAAACTTGCAACCCAGGCGTTTAATTTTCTCATGGCATGGGTGTTTAGCTTACCTGGTAGGTAAGTAGCTGATAGCCAAATATGTCTTTCGACATACCATTGCCAAATCATGTTGACCAATTTGTCGCATGATAATGATTTTATGCCACCCATATGGTTAATATAAGCCATCACCGTAGTATTTATCAATTTGTAACCGAAAATGCAAGTGCTGCATATTAGATAAATATGCTTTTAAACCATAAAAGGCGCCCAACATCTCTAGATAGTTAATGCCCCGTGTAAGTAGTAATGATGACTCTAGTTTAGTCCATCTACCACTTGACTTCCAAAAGGCTTTTGACAAGGTGCCACATAAGAGACTATTGCTAACAATAAAAAATTATGGGATTGGGGGTAATATATTAGCATGGGTAGAGGATTGGCTAACAAATAGGAAGCAGAGAGTGGGGATAAATGGTTCATACTCGGGATGGCAACCGGTAACTAGCGGGGTTCCGCAAGGGTCGGTGCTGGGACCCCAGTTGTTCACAATTTATATAAATGATTTGGAGGAGGGAACCAAGTGTAATATATCAAAATTTGCGGACGATACAAAAATGGGAGGAAAAGTAGGGGATGAGGAGGATAGGAAGAGTCTGCAAAAGGATATAGATAAGCTAGGTGAGTGGGCAACAACTTGGCAGATGAAATTTAATACTAATAAATGTGAAGTCATTCACTTTGGGGAAAAAAATGATAGGGCAAGTTATTTTCTAAATGAGGAGGAGCTGCGTTGTAATGCAACGCAAAGGGATCTAGGGGTATTAGTACATGAATCACTAAAAGTTAGTATGCAGGTGCAGCAAGCAATCAGGAAGGCCAATGGAGTTTTGGCCTTTATTGCTAGGGGGATTGAGTATAAAAACACGGAGGTCTTGCTGCAGCTGTACACAGTATTAGTGAGAACACATTTGGAATACTGTGTACAGTTCTGGGGTCCATACTTAAGAAAGGATGTACTAGCCCTGGAGGCAGTGCAGCGAAGGTTTACAAGATTAATTCCTGCAATGAGGGGATTGACATATGAGGAAAGGTTAAGTAGGCTGGAACTCTACTCTTTGGAGTTTAGAAGAATGAGAGGCGATCTCATTGAAACATATAAGATCGTGAGGGGCCTTGATCGGGTGGATGCACCGAGGATGTTCCCAATGATCGGGGAGGCTAGAACTAGGGGACATAGTTGCAGAATAAGGGGGGGCTCTTTTAAAACTGAGATGAGGAAGAACTTCTTCACCCAGAGGGTGGTTAATTTATGGAATTCACTGCCCCAGGGAGCAGTGGAAGCAGAAACGTTAAATATATTTAAGTCTAAAATAGATGGTTTTTTAGCTGCCAAGGGGATAAGGGGCTACGGGGAGAGGGCAGGGATATGGACCTAGGTATGGTTAGTATAGTAAGACCTGAGTGATCTCCTGGACAAGTGTCGATCGCCTGGATTGGGGTCGGAGAGGAATTTCCCGGATTTTTTTCCCGAATTGGACCTGGGTTTTTATCCGGTTTTTTGCCTCCCCCAGGAGATCACGCGGTTCTTGGGGTGGAGAGGGGTGATAGCGGTATAAAGGGGAGGGTAGTGTCTTGTGTTCTGTTTCTTGTGTCTACTGTTTGTGGGTAAGTGTGTCTGTTTAGTGTTCAGCCATGAGCGAATGGCGGTGCGGGCTCGACGGACCTGGTGGTCTACTCTCGCACCTACTTTCTATGTTTCTATGTTTCTATGTTTGTGCTGGATATGGAGTTAGTCGCTCCCCAGCCTTAAGCACTGGCATCTGTTTGAATAACTAAAGTAGGGTTAGTGATAAAGATAGGGCTGAAATTATGCCAAACGTTTTCTGCCCACCACTGTAGCTCTGATATTGCTTCAGTGGGTAAGTTCATGACACGATCATAGTGACCTGTATGTCGTTTTATTGCCCGTACCTTTGCTCTCTGTAAATGTTTTGATAGAGCAAAGGTCCGAATTGTGTAGCCGGAAATGCTGCTACCATTTCCCCAATTACTCTTGCTACTTGTCGAATAGTTGGTCGCTCGTTGACCATTAATTTGTTGCATGATTGTGCTAATTCAACCATTTTTGCCTTTGGCAAGGTAACAGTCATATGGACTGAGTTAATTGTGAATCCCAGGTAGTCCATGATAGTGGATGGCTTCAACTTAGATTTATCTGGATGTAGGACGAACCCCAGCGTTTCGAGGAGCTGTTTTGTAGCTGATACTGCTGCCACAGCCAATTCCATCGTTTTCCCTACTATGAGAATATCCTCCAGATATGCCATGACAATATGTTTTTGTTTTCTTAGTATTGCTATGGCTGGGTTCAATATTTTGGTGAATAATCTTGGGCTGAAGTTCGCCCATAGGGCAATGCTTTGTACCATCCAGATAAATTTTAGGTATCTGCGATAATCCTTGTATATGGGTATTAGATAGTAAGCATCTTTAAGATAAATGCTTGCCATGAAGTGTCCTTTGGAATTCAGTTGTTTGGCAGTAACATATGTCTCCATTTTGAAATGTATATACTTAACAAATTTGTTTAGTGATGTTAAGTCAATGATGATGCGACAGACACCATCTTTTTTGGTTTTAGTGAATATATTCGATACAAATTCCAAAGGTTCATGTTTGGTCTTTTCGATGGCCCCCTTTGTGATAAGTCTCACCAGTTCAGCTTGTCCCTCACGTTTCTTTTTGACGGAGGGAGAAATACCCTTTGGGGCCATTGTTGAACTGGCGGCGTTTTTTCTGACATGAATTGTATTTTATATCCTGTAATGTTGTTGAGTATATACTTGTCACTCGTGACCATACCCCATGCTTCTTTAAACAAGTGTAATCTCCCCCCTGTTAATAAAGCACCCTTATTCTCTATATGCTGGTAGGGACCAGACCCACCTACCTCCATGGTTATTGGCGATTCTGTTTCTTCATTTTCCTGAAGATTTTGTTCTGACGTGCTGGCGATGTTGGGGGGAGGCGCATTTTCCAGAGGGTCCGCTGCGGGCCCTGATCTGAAAGATCTTTGGGGATAATGTGCGGACCCCAAGCGTTCACCAGTCCCATATTGCGGACGTTGACTGGTGGATGCCGTGGGGTGCTGCCGCTTGGGTATCGGAGGTCTTGGTTTGCTCGTCCCGGGGCCTGCCCTCATTAGGCCGAAGGTTTTTGATGCTTCCTGCATCTCCTTCAGTTTTTTATTGAAATCTTTCCCAAATAGCAGCGCGTCCGTCTCCGCAGCTGGGGCTTTACACAAGCCAGCAAATTTGGGATTGAGGGCAGGTCTTATGTTTCCCTCCGGAGATTGTTGATCTCAAATTGTGTGGTACACATTAATGCCAGCACATCCTGCTGGCAGGTATCCATCTCCGTGGTCTCCACGGAACGAGCAAAGGCTGTGATGGCTGACGTCAGGAGCCTTAGGATCCGCTGTAGCTTGAGTTCTTGGGTCTGGATGTGTGACCCACATGCCCCCAGATTTGGCTGTTGACACTTTTTACTTTGAGGGCCTCACCGTTTTCTGGTGCTGTGTTGTTTCAGCACCTCAGCGAGCACCTTTTCCAGTAATGGTTGATGCTGGCCGCCATTCTTGGTTCCAGCGGTGCTCCAGCCCGTGGGGTTGCTACAAGCGGTCCATCACACCCAACAACTCTTCATGTTCCTGCACCCCTGGCATACTCCCGAATTCGTCCGCCTGCCCCTGTTCCAGACCAGCCCAGCCCTGGTCACCAATGCTAGCCTCCAGTAATGAGGGAGCAGAGGGCAGTGCATGAAGCACTGTGGAGGGGGTGCCTGATCTCCCTCCGCGAGAGCGCTCTTTCTGCGCATCTCGCTGGAGCTGCTCCAATTGCTGTTGGATGCAGCTCAGGCGGCTGTCTCTCCTCCATTTAGGTGGAGACATGTCCCCGTCCGACGAATCGGACGCCACCGGCCGGATGCCTGTTCGGATGGCTAGACATCCAGCCCGCAGTTCAGGCACTAGCGGGACTGGGCTCGGCGCGGTGATGGGGATAGCGGGGCGACCGGTAATTGTTTCTACCGCCTGTTGCTGCCCCCCCTGCAATGGAACGCTCCTCCGCTGGAGTCGAGCGGGGGACAGGTTCTTCTGGAGCTTTTGTGCCTTGTAGTAGCGAGAGCGCCCCTCAAGCAGCGCGTCTCGCAGGCACCTGCTCCGTGAGCCGCTCCAGCGGCTCAGGCGGCTCTCTCTCCCCCCGTGCAGGTGGAGAGACGTCCCGTCCGACATCGGGAACACCTGCCGGATGCCTCTCGAGTGGCTATGCGTCCAGCCCGCTGCTTCAGGTACTAGCGGGCTGGCCTCGGCACGGTGTCGGGGAATTACGGAACACCGGGTAACGCTCCTACCGCCTGTTGCTACCCCCCTCCCCAACGGGACAGTTTTGTTCCAGAGCCTTTTTCTCTGCCTGTAAAAAACACAAGCAGAAAAAAGGCTCACCTGTAAAAGAAAACCCGACCTCAGGGTACTCACCTGACGGTCCGGTTCATCCTGTAACGGGAGTGCCTAACTCCCGTGGCAGTCGCTGTTGCACTGCTGGCGTAATGCCGCGCCTGCGCACTGAGCGGGTTCTTCACGTAGTCACTCACGTGACTCCGAAGTAAAATTAACATTGTGCTTCTTCTTCAGAACCATAGCATAGTGCCCTGCCAAAAGGCTCAAGAATGAAATAGGCAAATGTGTGAAGTTATGGTAGTTACCAGATAAACAATACTAAGCTCACTAGATATTCGGCCATGCCAGTTTAGTTTAATTCTATGATACATTTTAATTACCAAACATAATTTCTGACACTGAAAATTAATAAAAATAAAAATAATTAAGCTTCTAATTAAATCCCGATCCATAACGTCACTTCTCCATGTTCTCCAGAGATTCTGCCTGACTCATTGAGTTATTCCAGCACTTTGTATCTTTGTGTAAATCAGCATCTGCAGTTCCTTGCATCTCTAAGCCTTTAATTTATTTTTTATCTCTGTCTCATCCCTTTGATCCAATCTTTTCTTCACCTTGTTTCTTTCTCTGTGCATGATCTGTCAATCAATTTAAAATTCTATGTGGCACAAGTTGATTCAGACTCTATACTGCAGACTAACATTTCTTCAGTCTGGTTGGTTCCAGAGATGTATGGTGGTATTTCCTGTTTACAGAGGCCCTAGATTCTTAGTACAGTTGATTGAGTGGACATTTCAGTGCAAAAACACATAATTTTAATGAAACTTTGGTTTTGTTAAATTAACACTGAATCAAAATCTCTAAAGCCTCCACATCCTTCCTGTATTGTGACTACCAGAACTGCACACAATACTGCAAATGCAACGTAACCAAAGTCCTATAAGTCCTATCAAGCTGCATCACGACATTCTGACTTTAATACTCATTGCCTCGACAGATGAGAACAAGCATACTCTCCGCCCTTCTTTACCTCTGCATCTGCTTATGTTGTTACTTTCAGGGAGCTATATATTTGAACCCATGGGTGAAACTGATTTATATTCTGTTCATTCTTTGGCAGCTTTTTCAGAGTCTTACTCGTGGCCACAGAAAGTTTTGTTTGTGCCCATAACTGTAGAATCCCTATCACTTTCTCTCACCTAAATTTAGTCCTGCTGTTCAACAACGCCAGATGTGGTAACACAGTTCTGGCTGCTGCTGCTATTTCTCCCTGAAAGACCATCTCCCCCAAAACCCATGTTCGAGAGATAGCTCCACCTGCCAGCTGCTCCTGGTAGTCACGAATCTCTCGACAACCTTTGGTGTAGCCACCTCCCCGAAACTACTGTCTATAACTCTCTCTGCCTTCTGTATGTTCTTCATAGAATCCAGCTGCTGTGACAACTGATCCATGCGGTCCAAGAGAGATACTTGGATGAGGCGGCCTCAACGGCTGGTTATCGCTAACCAGCAGCCATCCGTTTAACTCACTTTTTTTTTTGGAGTTTTAGTAAGTCCTGTCCTTTGTCTGTTGGAGAATGGACTTTTTAATGCGGGGGGAAGGAGATAATTATACTTCTAGGTCCCTACCTGGTCGGTGAGGCAGTGAGGCAGCTTTTTCTCCGGGCTGCCCCGTCGACCCATCCTCGTGGCCTACCAGCGGGCGTGGAGCGCCGTTTCCTGGCGGGGACCGCCCAGCACCTCGGCTTCGGTGGCGGCGCGCTGGAGCTCCGGTGAGCTGTGACCGCCGAGATCAACACCTCCGGGCTGCGGGTCTGCGGAGCGGGCGGCGCTGACTCTAACATCGGGAGCCTGGGAGCTCCAAACCGGCGCGGCCTTGTCGGCTTCGGAAGCCGCGGTCCCCAGTCAGCAAGCGGCCGTTCCAGGTGGCCCAGCCGCTGAGAGGTCTCTCCCGACGCCGGGGCAACACCACCCGGCCAGAACGGCCAGGAACATCGGGCCTCCGTAGAGGCAATAGCGGTGGCCTCAATAGGCCTGACTTTGGGTGAACTGGGGATGGGGACTGGACATTGTGCCTTCCCCCACAGTGGTGTCCATTGTGGGGGGATGATTTTTTTTGGATGATTTTTTTTGTGTGTAAGTAAACATGTTAGTCTGTGTCCAAGATGGCTGTCGGAAGGGAGAGTGGACGCTGGCGCGCTTTAGCTGCCGCTGCTCTCTTTTCACATTGTGTTTTTGATTTTTTTTGTCTTTGGATTGAATCCTGTTTTTAATTTGTGTTTTGGTGATGCCTTTATTATTTATTTTATTCCGATTATATGTTTTATTATTCTTGTTAATCTCTGTAAGGTGTCCTTGAGATTTTTGAAAGACGCCCACAAATAAAATGTATTATTATTTATTATTATCCTTGTCAGCGATAGACACAAAATGCTGGAGTAACTCAATGGGTCAGGCAGCAAATCTGGAGAGAGGGAAGTGGTGACATTTCTAGCCGAAACTCTTCGGTTTTTCGGGTCTCTACCCAAAATGTCATCTATTCTTCGGCTTAAACCAGCATCTGCAGTTCTTTCCTACACATTAAAACAAATCTTGATTGATGGATTTTGTTGGAAGATAAGTGAAGAGGTGCATAACATATGAGGAAAGCTAATGTCTCCATTGCTGATGAAGTCACTCACCTTGTGCAAGTGAATGTGTGGCAGAATTTTAACCTGATCATGACCCTGCATCCATGTTACTCGAATTCCCTCCTGGCATTGACTGTGAATTTGAACTCTTTCCACTTCCACTTGAATATCCACCGACATAACTCCTTGGGTGCCAGCAAGTGGCTGGTTTCTGTCCTGTATGCTGCTCCATGGCTTATTCCAGCCTTCCAAATCTCTGTGCAATAACTTTAACCAGCAATGGCAGTGCCTCTCTTTTTAAGTGTAAACATGGCTTAAAACTGTGATATCTAGTTTCAATTGGTACAAGCACCCATCATCAGAGTCATACAGCATCGAAACAGGCCCTTTGGCCCAGCTCCTCCATGGCATCCAAGATGGCTCATCTAGGCTATTCCCACTTGCATGCATTTGCTTCATAACCTCTAAACCTTTCCTCTCCATGCACGTATCCAAGTGTGTTTTAAAAATGTTGTTATAGTATTTGCTTCAACTACCTCCTCTGGCAGCTCATTTCAGATAGCCAGCACCCTCTGAGTGAAAGAAATTGCCTTTCAAGTTCATATTAAATCTTTCCCCTCTCACCTTAAACCTATGCCCTCTATTTCTTGATTCCCCTCCGCTGGGTAAAAGCCTGTGCATTCACTCTATCTAGTTCCCACACTTCTGTGAGATCATCCTTTAACCCCCTGCATTTCAATGAGTAAAGTTCAGACCCTTGAACACCATGTTTATGCACTGAGGTGTTAAAAGGTGGATATAGGATGTTGAAATCATGTGGGAGAACAATTTATTCGTAGCCCCTTTCAGGTCGGGCACAAAGGCACTGCAATCCTCTACACACATTTCAGCAGTCCAATCCAGCCCCCAATATGTCTAAAAGCAATTTATGAAATTCATCATAAACTAATGGAATAAGCGCTAACATGAGGGCTAAAAATGTCAATTATTGTAAGAGATGTCAATAGATGCCAAGATGATATCAGGAGCTGTGTTGTGAACTGGGTTTTCATTTTTGGTAATGTTCTGTGGTATATGGGACATATAAATATAAAAGCAGGAATATTGACATTAAATTCTACATTATTGGGCAGACCATTTCATACAACAGTCAAAACGTTCAGCTTGAACTCACTGTTACTGCTAATCAGCTATTCTGTTATCTTGTCAGCAACCGAGCAAGTTGTTGCCTATTCCTCAAAATTATTTTACCAGTTATTTCTGTAAATAACTTCTAATTACCATTTTACAACTGCTTGCCATGAGTAAAGGTCTGTTTTGTTGAAAATTAAGTGTCTTGACAGGTTTGTAGTTTCGTATCTTTTCACTTTTATTTCATACCTTTTTCTATTGAAGCAAAAATGTCCCAATGGATCCTGTTGGCTTTATAACTCCATAGAAATATAGAATATAGTCAGTAACCTGTTGGGACTGTCATTAATTGGGTAATTGACTTGCAGGCTGTGAATTATGGCAAGCCAAGCAAACAAAAACTATTAGATAATGCCATAAAAAGGAAATGCAGATGCTGGTTTATACCAAAGATAGACACAAAGTGCTGGAATAACTGGTCAGGCACCATCTCTGGAAAACATGGATAGGTGATGTTTCGGGTCCCAACCTGAAACGTCACCTATCCATTTTCTCCAGGTGTGCTGTTTGACGCAATGAGTTACTCAAGCATTCTGTGTCTAAAACATTGGATATTGTATACTTCCTACATGGTTGATCTTAATAATTGATTTTTAGATAATCAAACAGGATTAAAAGTTATTTTCAAAATTACTGAACATACATTGAATATTTGGGGGGATTTTGCACACATTGCTGAGTTTGCTCCCTTGAGTATTATGGGTTAAAACAGTTTAAAGAATAAAATCTCACACAACACAGCCTCTGCTCTGTTTTGCAGCTCTAACTGTTTTCGATGTGACCAGAAGGATTTTGCTTGATGCTCTAAAAACCCAACAGCATGAGCATTGAACCCTCTAATTTCAGATAGACCATTGCACCGCCACCACCTTCTTTCACCTTCTGATCTACCCAGGTCCTCTCATGCACATGTTTCTTTCCACTTCCCTACCTCCATCACCCAGCTCCTCTTTCCACCTCCTAGTTGTCGTCCCACTACAACTCCATCCTGGTCCCCTATTCTCCCAACTCATTCCAATCTACCCATTATTCCTCCCTCTGGCTTTCCTTTCTTATCAGATTCCACCATCTACAACCCTACGTATTCTCCACTTCTTCCCCCCCCCCCGCCTTGGATACCACCCTTCCCTCCTCCATTTGACAATAAAGCCTTTTCCTGGATCCACCTGTCACTTGCCAGCCCATGCCCCATCCCTTCCCACTCACCTCTTTCTCGGCCCTAGATCCCCTCTGAAGAATATAATTTGCATGCAAATGCAACAGATAAAATCCTAAGGAGTCTCGGCAAAGCAGATGTGGAGAGGATGCTTTTGAAATTAGAAACATAGGTCACTGTTTAAAAATATGTCAATTTTAAAAAGAGATAAAGTGAATTTTATTTCTGTGGTTTGTGCATCTATAGAACTATCTCCTTCAGTTGAGATTTTGAACATTTTTTAAAGCAAGGGTCTAGATAAGGAGGTAAAAGGTTACCATGGGTATAAGGGAATGCAGAGTTGAGGAGAGAATCATATCAGCCATGATCTTATTGAAGAACAGAGCAGGCTCAAAGTGGCACATTGGCAGCACAGTGTCACGGCTGGTGTTCAATCCAGACTTTGGTTTCTGTCTCTGTGGAGTTTGCATGTTCTCTCTGTGACCACATGTGCTTTCTCCAGGTGCTGCGGTTTCCTCCCACATGCCAAAGACGTGTTGGTTTGTAGGTTCATTGGTGTCTGTAAAATGTCCCCTAATGTGGCAAGAATGGATGAGAAAGTGGGATAACATAGGATAACATAAGTGAGCAGACAATCAATAGTCAGCTTGCCCTCTGTGGGCCTCAGGGCGGGTTTCTATGCTGTATCTCTAAAACTAAAACTAAATGTAATGGTCTGACTCTTGCGCTGAAAATATATATATTCATATGTTGACTCATTTAATGTGATTTCGTCCAATGTCTGTCATTGCAGGAAGCAGTTTGGGTAATTCGACCAATGCTGCTCCTGTGATTTTAACCATACAGTAGGCTGGTGGTAGGCACAACCATAACAAGCCTTGGTCAAAACAAGCCCCTTCTGTAACCTGTTCCCTAGAGTTGGAAAACAATGTTGACAAACCTAATCAGTCATATCTGGAAGAGTGTTAGTACCTGCAAACTTGCATAGATTGCCTTGGCCAATTTAGCCAAGAAGGGGAAAAAAGAAGACATACCTCTCTCTCCGTTATAACGTGTGCCCTGAACCGATTAAATCTTCTTTTACATTTCCTTTTACCTAGCAACAATAGCTTGTTGTACGTAGGTGTTAATAAAAATAATGGCTAAAGAGTTCTTCCTATCTAAATTATATCATAGTAAATATAAAAATCTCCCTCTCATGCCACAGGATCTCCAAATACCTTTGTTTACTACCTCTAGCGTATATAAAGCTGATAAATGTGTATCAGTTCAAAATTTGACATCCTTAATAAATATAAATGTTTAAATTTAAAATTCCATTTTAGAAGAATTCATAGTAAATGCTTTCCAGAAAAACAATCATTCGGCTCATTGTCTTGCAAAAATCATGAAATGTATCTTTTCTCATTTATATATTTTTTTTATTGGCACACGTCTTGTTTTCCATGAGGCAATGGATAGATTAGGCAGTATTTCATTTATACCCTGAGTCTGTAAGGCACCATAACCTCAGTGACAATATTCCTTCAATTTGACCTTTGGTTTTCAAGGGACAAACAGTTTGTTCCAGTATTTAATGGTGAGCAGCCTATAATTATTGATTGATTCCAACGACCGATGTAATGCTACCGTAATCCAATTAACTCAGAAATTACTCTTGATTATGTGAGGGACCAACATTGATCATGTTTGTGTGACATTCATTGGAGCCTATTTCTAGGGAAGTGTTAATCTGTTTAAAATGAGCAGGCTAATTCCTGTATTAAAATAACATGCAGAGGAATGTCATTCAAACCTATCACACATCATATTACCAACAGCAAATCCTATACTTTATGATGTTTGATGGGAGCAATCTAAGGGACTCATGAAAACTAGACCTGATAGATTTTTGAATATTTGACATTTGACATGCAGTCTAAATCACATCGAATTTCCTCAGGAACAATTCATATTGGATAAACTATAAAGTACATTTCAAATTGCATGGTGGATGTTCACAGTGTTTCAGTTTGCGACTGAGTGCAGCTTAGCTGTGCCACATTGTTTGCCTCAATAGGTTAGTAGTTTCTCTTGCTTGGAGTGATCAGCAGATTTACTGAACTGAAAGTCTTATCATAGACATGCATTGCATAACTGAATAGTCCTTGCATCCACATTATTATCATTGTACTGGAATACCATGGCAAGAGTTTTAAGCTCACTGAGTAGGAACACTGTTTTCAGCGCATCATCATGTAACAACCTACTAGAACAGAGACACACGAGACTACAAATGCTGGAGTCTGGAATAAAAGATAAACTGCTGGCAGAAATCGGGCAGTGTCTGTGGAGGCACAGGTATGACACAAAATGCTGGAGTACCTCAGAACGTGGATAGGTAACGTTTCAGGTCAGGACCCTTCTTCATGATTTACAGTCTGAAGAAGGGTCCTGACCCAAAACGTCACCTATCCATGTTCTGCAGGGATGCTGCCTCCTGCTACTCCAGCATTTTGTGTCTTTCCTTGGTAAACCAGCATCTGCAGTTCCTTGTTTCTATAAGTCAAATGTATGGTTGACTTTCCAGTTTGAGAACCTGCAACAAAACCTGTTGGGACAAATGATCAGTGTTAAGACTAGGTTAAGATCTTACTAAATGTAAAGACCTTACAGTGTGAGGGATGGAATGTGTATTGCTGGGGTGCCACACAAACAGGCTGCTCTTTCCCAAATGATGTTGAGCTTGTTGAGAGCTGTTGGTACTGCACTCACCCCAGCAAGTGGAAAATATTTCATCATGCTCCTAACATGGGGCCTTGCAGATGGTGGAAAGGCCTTGGAGTGTTAGGAGATGAGTCAATTGAGCCACAGAATACCCAGCCTCTGACCTCTTCTTGCAACCATGATAACTATATGGCTGGTCCACTCGAGTTTCTGGTCAATGTTAACTCTTAACCTCCTACAGCTGAACACATGGCCAGCAGCAGATAGAAGCACCACTTACCTGTCCTTAAATGATAAGCCTTGAGTTATACATTGGTTGATGATTGTTTTGTACAGAGTGTTGTACTACCCCTTGCTAGTTTACATAGAAACATAGAAAATAGGTGCAGGAGTAGGCCATTCGGCCCTTCGAGCCTGCACCGCCATTCAATATGATCATGGCTGATCATCCAACTCAGTATCCTGTACCTGTCTTCTCTCCATACCCCCTGATTCCCTTTAGCCACAAGGGCCACATCTAACTCCCTCTTAAACATAGCCAATGAACTGGCCGCAACTACCTTCTGTGGCAGAGAGTTCCAGAGATTTACCACTCTCTGTGTGAAAAATGTTTTTCTCGTCTCGGTCCTGAAGGATTTCCCCTTTATCCTTAAACTGTGACCCCTTGTCCTGGACTTCCCCAACATCGGGAACAATCTTCCTGCATCTAGCCTGTCCAACCCCTTAAGAATTTTGTAAGTTTCTATAAGATCCCCCCTCAATCTTCTAAATCTTCTAAATGTTTGGGGGCACGCAGAAGTGTATTTTATGTAAGTTGCTGGTAATTAATGGTGGACATAAAAATTCAAAAATTCATGCTGAATTCAAGGCTACTGTTCGTTAGTTTCTCCCTGGGCAGACATTTTGGTGGCCATTTCACTTGTAGTGCTGTGTGACTGGAAGAAAGTAGTTAGAGCAAAGATACTGGGACAAGCTGCTAAAAGAGGGAGGAGTCGAAAGTGAAGGGGGAAGCACATATCCATGCAGAGTGTTGAGGGATCAATTCTTCCTGAACTCAGATTCAGCAAGGACAATCTAACGGCGTCTACCAATTTTCAATTGTTTACCATTGATTGGTGATACAAAGGGGATATTTTCTAAAGTTATCAAATGCTCCTCGAATCAATTGTACTGCCGAGTCTTAACAAACGGCCTATAATATCTCTTGACTCCAGTGTACTAAGCCTATTGGTAACAACTTGCTGAAATTTCAGATTTGGTCCAGGAAAGCCCCTTGACCGAGGTGAAAATGTAAAGTAAGGAGAGGAGGGGAGCAGAGACACAGGCACCATCGCAGATTTTAATTATGTAATTTACCTGGCTTCTGCCCTTTTACCTTCACACAATTTCAAGATTATGTCAAATACCTCAACCTCATTACCCCACACTTTGCCTTCCTTCTCTATATAACCCTGGGCTCATGATAGAACATAGAACAGTACAGCACTGGAACAGGTCGTTCAGCCCACATGTCAGTGCCAGGCATAATGCTGAGCTAAACTAATCAAATCTACCTGCTTATGATCCATCTCTCTCCATTCCCAGCATGTCCACCTGCCTATCTAAAAGCCTCTTAAACTCCACTATCAAATCTTCCCCCACCACCACCTCTGGCAGCGTGTTCTGGGCATCACCGACCTCCGTGTAAAAATCCTTGTCGCGCACATGTCCTTTAAACCTTGGCCTTCTCACATTGAAGTCTATTCAGTATTCTTGGCCTTGAGTCTTTGGGTTGACTTTCTGTCTATTTCTGTCTATAGATGTTTTCTGGCTATTCTTATGATTGGACTGAGTGGTAAATACTCACAATTGACAGTTGTGTACTTACTCCTTGAAACAATTAAACACACACCAGGTTAAAAACAATATTGTTTCCCACCATGCTAAATAAAAATGTACACCATCGAATTGAGTTACAGGGTATATAAAGCCTAAAAGGTTGAGGACATAATACACTCATATATCGAATGGAAATGTGTTGAGTTAGGTTTAGTACACATACTGCACATAAATATTAACGGGCAATATATTGAGAAATAATCTGCAGAAAATGTTTTGCATTCTCATAACGAAAAATCTCATATTTATTAATAAATAGATAGATAGAATTTATTGCCACACAACCAGGGTCGGTGGAATTTGGGTTGTCAGCAGCAGTACAATAATAAAGAACACAAAGCCACAATAAAAATGTAACACAAACATCCACCACAGCATTCATCACTGTGGTGGAAGGCACAACATTTGGCCAGTCCTCCTCCATTTCCCCCCCGTGGACAGGACCAGAGTCCAGAGTCAGTCCAGGATCGGCTCTTCCTCACCGGAGACCACGGCTTTAAGTTGGTGTAGGCCGCAGGCCGGCGGTCGAGATTTAAAGTCTCCGCCGCAGCCAGAAGCACCGTAGACTGCAGGGCCGGCGGTCGAAGCTCCCCTCCAGGGGTGATGGTAAGTCCACGCCGGGCCCGCGGTAGAAGTTGGCCGTGGGCCGGCAGTGATGGCTTCTTCTTCCCCCCTCGGGTCCCCCACGAGGGATCCCGGGCTGTAGACGCCGCGCCAGCTGGAGCTGTGCTGACAGCGGCTTCAGGCTGCCGGCTGCCGCGGGCTTGCTAAACCGAGCGCTCCCCTCCGGCGAGCCCCAGCGAGGGCTCACCTGCTCCACGTCGAGAGTCCACGGTGCGCCCTCCGCTGAAGTCCCGGGCACGTCTCCGTGGAAAGGCCGCGCCGATCCTTGATGTTAGGCCACGGGGGAGGCGACCTGGAAAAAGTCACCTCTCCATGGAGGAGGCGACCGAAGCGGTTTCCCCCTCACCCCCCCTCACCACCCCCCACACAAGACACACCGAGAAACATCAAACACATACTTTAAAACATACTAAAAAATAAAAAAAAGTTGAAAAGCTAACGCGCTGCTGACATGGCTGCTGCCAGAGCAGCGCCCCCTACCAGTAGTAAATGTATTCCAATTACGCCTAAATGTTAGGAAAGTTCTCTCTTTAAATGCCTTTTATTAGTCATATTTTTGTTTCAGTTACTTTTCGTAAATCCCCAATTTTAGAGTTTAATTAAACCCTGTTAATACAGAGGTTTTCTAGCAAGAGAAAAGGGTCACCAGCATCCGCAGTTTAATGAAGTATGTGGGAGAAGAAGCAGTTAACTGGAAAAAAACGGAAGAAAACTTAGCTAGCTGTATATAGTGAGAATATTGGGTGCGAGGTCAGGGCAGCAGCTTATTTGCTTTAATAAGTGTGGAAACCCACAAGCACTTATTTTCACTTAAAGTCATTTGCAGGAATATTCTGTTCAAGCAAAAGCTTTTTAAGAAGACTGCCAGCCCCATTTTTAGCTCTGGGCTTGAAGGTGCGGCACAGTGATGCAGCAGTAGAGTTACTGCCTTATAGACCAGAGACCCAGGTTTGATCCTGTCTACTGTTGCTGTCTGAACAGATTTTGTACATTCTCCCTGTGACTGTGTGGATTTTCTCCGGGTGCTCTGGTTTCCTCCCACACTCCAAAGACGTACAGGTTTGTAGGTTAATTGGCTTTGATAAAAATTGTAAATTGTCCCTGGTGTAGGGCGGTGCTTATGTATGGGTGATCGCTGGCTAGTGCAGTCTCCATGGGTCTCAGGGCCTGTTTCCGCGCCATATTCCTAAAGTCTAAAATCAGGGCACAATATTAAAACTCAGGTCTCATTACTGTGGTCAGATGAAAAAAGTTAGTTGTCCAGTGGCCAGCAGCAGGACTTTGGCTGATGATTGTCTAGAAGACGGGCCCCAATTTTCAGTTCGTTAGACAGTTGAGCTGGTGAGATTTGATAGAATTTGATAGAATTTATTTGCCACACAACCAGGGTCGGTGGAATTTGGGTTGTCAGCAGCGGTACAATAATAAAGAACACACAACCACAATAAAAATGTGACACAAACATCCACCACAGCATTCCTCACTGTGGTGGAAGGCGTAGAACCTGGCCAGACCTCCTCCATTTTCCCCCGTGGTCGGGACCTCCACCCTCCGCAGCCGTTGATGCGGGCGTCCAAATGGTAAGGGACAAAGTCAAAGGCAAGGTAAGTCCAGTATCGGCTCTTCCCCACCGGAGACCGCGGCTTCAGGCTAGTGTAGGCCGCAGGCCGGCGGTCGAAGATTTAAGGTTCCCGCCGCGCAGCAGCCAGAAGCACCGCAGACCGCAGGGCCGATGGTCGAAGCTCCCCTCCAGGGGTGATGGTAATTCCATGCCGGACCCGTGGTAGAAGTTGGCCGCGGGCCGGCAGTGATGGCTTCTTCTTCCCCCGGGTCCCCCACGAGGGATCCCTGGCTGTAGACGACACGCCAGCTGGAGCTGTGCAGACCGCGGCTCAGGCTGCCAGCTGCCCCGGGCCAGCGAAACGGAGCGCTTCCCTCCAGTGAGCCCCAGCGAGGGCTCACCCGCTCCACGCCGAGAGTCCACGCTGCGCCCGCCGCTGAAGCCCCGGGCGCGTCTCCAGGAAAGGCCGCGCCGATCCTTGCTGTTAGGCCACGGAGATCTTATCCAGGGAGAGACTAAACATGACTAAACAGGAAAGTCCTTTCACTTCTCCAGACCTAAAAGAATGGTCAGCCATTATCATCTTTATGGATATCAAGAACCAGCGTGAAATTCAACATTGCACATGACAGCAAAAAACAAATTGCTGGAGGAACTTTGTAAAATTATTTTTATATTCCTTTATTTTTGAGTTTGGCAATGGGCAAAATGATTACAGGTTTGAGCTAAAATAAGATTTGAGATTAATTGTGTCCGAATAACAATTAAATAGATTTATGAGATCCATGCTTGTTAACAGGGTTTAATTAAATTGTAAAACAAATTCTAAATTAAAGCACCAAAGCGAAACAATGAATAGTAGCCTATCATTGAACTCCTGCTGTCCATGTTATTTTATTTAGCCTGCAAGTGGAAACACTTGTAATTTTTGGTGCCTAAATCTGTTTCATCATAGGAAATAGAGTGAAGAAAAGCCTAATGTAACAATAGTGCGGCTTTCTGAGGGATAGGTGAAGTCTGAAAAAATCTTTTGGAGTTCTTTGAAATATGTTGGAACAGCTATGGACATTAAGCTCTCAAAAATCGTAGGCCCCCCTCGGTCATGACTGACCATGGGTGATGCATCCTAGTTGTTGGCTGCTTGCTCTAAACCTCGGCTAGAGCAGCGTCGCTTGTGGCTGAAGAGTCCAATGCAGGAGTGACAGTCTCTGTCGCAAAGGTCACATTTGTGTGTGGTCTCTGGTTTGTTGAAGTTGCTGCGCTCCTTTCTGCGTGCCCGCTTGTCTGCCGCTGCGTTCAACAGTTTCTCTTCCCCCGTTTCGAGATGTTGGTTCAGGGTACCTCGCCACCTCGTGTGGTCAGCTGCAAGGCTCTCCCAGGCCTCCACATGGATGTCGAACGCCTTCATATCTCTCTTGCAGACATCCTTGTAACGTAGCTGGGGATGGCCAATAGTTCTCCTCCCAGATGTCAGCTCTCCATTGAGGATGTCTTTTGGAATACGGCCATCCTCCATGTGGTGGACATGGCCCAGCCACCGCAGTCTGCGCTGCCTGAGTAGGGTGTACACACTGGGAAGGCCAGCGCGAGACAGGATCTCGGCGTTTGACACTGTCTTGACAGGATATGCCCAAGACATGGCGAATGCTTCTCAGATGGAAGGTGTTGAGTCTTCTCTCCTGCCTGGCATATGTAGTCCATGTCTCACTGCCGTACAGCAGCGTGCTGTTGACACAGGCGTTGTAGACTGCTATCTTTGTCGTCACTGTCATCTGTGGGTTTGTCCACACTCTAGTTGTGAGGTGAGCGAGAGTTGTAGCTGCCTTTCTGATCCTCTTATTAATCTCTGTGTCCAAGGAGAGGTTGTCAGTGATGGTGGAGCCGAGGTACTTGAATTGATGGACGGCATCACATTCGTGTTCATCGCTGGTGATGACAGGAAGCGCCTCTGTATCCTGCCCCAAGACATTCGTCTTCTTCTGGCTGATGGTCAGCCCAAAGTCCTTGCATACCCGATAGAAACGATCCATCAGTGACTGTAGTTCCTGCTGGGTGTGGGACACAACTGCAGCGTCATCGGCAAACAACATGTCTCTGATGAGAGCTTCACAGAATTTTGTCTTTGCTCTGAGGCGGGTGAGGTTGAAGAGCCTGCCATCTGATCTAGTACGCAGGTAGATCCTCTCTGTTGCAGTGCCGAAGGCATGTTTCAGGAGCAGAGCAAAGATAATCCCAAAGAGTGTGGGAGTGTCGAAGGGCTCTGAGAAGCTGCCATTGAACTGCACTGTCCCCTTCGTGTTGATGTGGAAGGATTCTATCATGCTCTGCGGTTATGGTGGGAGGCCGATCTTTGGCAGTGCCTTAAATAGACCAAATGTTCAAGAAGGAACTGCAGATGCTGGAAAATCGAAGGTAGACAAAAGTGCTGAAGAAACTCAGCGGGTGTGGCAGCAACTATGGAGCGAAGGAAATAGGCAACATTTTGGGCCAAAACCCTTCTTCAGACTGATGTAGGGCGGGGGGGGGGAGGGGCGGGGGGGAGAAGAAAGGAAGAGGAGGAGACAGAGGGCTGAGAGAGAGCTGAGGAGACAGCAAGGGCTACCGGAAATTGGAGAAGTAAATGTTCAAGCGCTGGGGGGCTCAGCACTTCAACTCCCCCTCCCATTCCGAATCCGACTTTTCTGTCATGGGCCTCCTCCATGGCCAGAGTGAGCACCACTGGAAATTGGAGGAGCAGCACCTCATATTCCGCCTGGGCAGTTTGCACCCTAGCGGCATAAACATTGACGTCTCCAATTTCCAGTAGCCCTTGCTGTCTCCTCCCCTTCTCAGCTCTCCCTCAGCCCTCGGGCTCCTCCTCTTCCTTTCTCCTTTCTTCTCTCCGCCCCACCCCACATCAGTCTGAAGAAGGCTTTTGGCCCGAAACGTTGCCTATTTCCTTCGCTCCATAGATGCTGCCGCACCTGCTGAATTTCTCCAGCACTTTTGTCTACCATAAATAGGCCATCTCTGCTGACGAGGTTGAACGCCTTGGGTGGTCAATGAAAGCAACATACAAGGGCATCCGCTGTTCTCTGCACTTCTCCTGGAGATGGCGAATGGAGAAGACCATGTCTACTGTTGACCTTCAGGCTCAGAAACCGCACTGTGACTCAGGGTAGACACATTCTGCCAGCTTCTGCAGGCGGATCAAGATGACCCGAGCAAAGACCTTGCCAACGATGTTGAGGAGGGAGATGCCTCTGTAGTTGTTGCAATCGCTTCTCTCGCCCTTGTTCTTGTAGAGGGTAATGATAGTGGCATCCCTCATGTCCTGCGCTACAGCTCCTTCATACAAAGGAAGCAGTAAAGTAGTCTTGCAATTCTTGATCAGGTCAGGGGGAATCCCGTCGCTGCCTGGGGCCTTGCCTGAGGCCAGGCTGTCAATGGATCTGCAGGTGCTTCTCATTAGCTGACCACTTGTATTCAGCTAGGGCTTGGCTTCGATGACGGGTCATCTTGGTCGACTCGTCCTCAAACCACTCATGCGTCTTTGAGGTCTTCATCCCAAAGCTAGCCAAGGCTGTGTGGTGCATGGTGTCCCGCAGACTGTCCTACTTCTCTGTTGCAGTGTCTCCAGGACACAAGGTGTCAAGTTCTCTCTCAAAAGCCTCTGCAAACTGTTGCACAAGATCTGGATGGGGCATCTTGCTGACATCGATGCG
Source organism: Amblyraja radiata (assembly GCF_010909765.2). NCBI lineage: Eukaryota > Metazoa > Chordata > Chondrichthyes > Rajiformes > Rajidae > Amblyraja > Amblyraja radiata. The sequence goes on along the minus strand of NC_045957.1, from coordinate 45,877,471 downwards.
TGGGTTCCCCTACTTCTTGGTACGGTAAAACCTCTTTGGTTGCAGCCTGATCTTGCAACACACCAAGGAGTGGTCTGTGTAGCAGTCCTCACTGTGGTAGGAGCGTTTTTTGGAGAACGTTCTTGATGTCAGCACGTTTGACTAGGATCAGATCCAGTTGATGCCAATGCTTTGAGCGTGGGTGTCTCCAGGAAACCTTGTGCTGGGGCTCTGTCTGGAAGTAAGAGTTGGCGATGCACAGGTCATGGTAAGTGCACAGCTCGAGCAGTCGCTGTCCGTTCTCATTCATTTTGCCCACACCAAACTGCCCATGGCAGGAAGACCACGATTCGTGGTCTGCCCCCACTCTGGCGTTGAAGTCGCCCAGGAGAACGTTCTTCCTTGCTGGGGATGCTGCTGATGATGGATAGAAACATAGAAACATAGAAATTAGGTGCAGGAGTAGGCCATTCGGCCCTTCGAGCCTGCACCGCCATTCAATATGATCATGGCTGATCATCCAACTCAGTATCCCGTACCTGCCTTCTCTCCATACCCTCTGATCCCCTTAGCCACAAGGGCCACATCTAACTCCCTCTTAAATATAGCCAATGAACTGGCCTCGACTACCCTCTGTGGCAGGGAGTTCCAGAGATTCACCACTCTCTGTGTGAAAAAAGTTCTTCTCATCTCGGTTTTAAAGGATTACCCCCTTATCCTTAAGCTGTGACCCCTTGTCCTGGACTTCCCCAACATCGGGAGCAATCTTCCTGCATCTAGCCTGTCCAACCCCTTAAGAATTTTGTAAGTTTCTATAAGATCCCCTCTCAATCTCCTAAATTCTAGAGAGTATAAACCAAGTCTATCCAGTCTTTCTTCATAAGACAGTCCTGACATCCCAGGAATCAGTCTGGTGAACCTTCTCTGCACTCCCTCTATGGCAATAATGTCCTTCCTCAGATTTGGAGACCAAAACTGTACGCAATACTCCAGGTGTGGTCTCACCAAGACCCTGTACAACTGCAGTAGAACCTCCCTGCTCCTATACTCAAATCCTTTTGATATGAAAGCTAACATACCATTCGCTTTCTTCATTGCCTGCTGCACCTGCATGCCCACTTTCAATGACTGGTGTATCATGACACCCAGGTCTCGCTGCATCTCCCCTTTTCCTAGTCGGCCACCATTTAGATAATAATAGATGCGAGGTTCTCATAGAACTCGTTCTTTGTGTCTGACGTGGAGGACAGTGTCGGGGCATACACGCTGACAAGAGTGACTGGGCCTGCGGTGGTGTTGAGGTGGAGAGTCAGGAGTCGCTCTGAGCCATTACTGCCTGGTTCCACCGTGTTCAGCAGGCTGTTCCTTACTGCAAAGCCTACTCCATGTTCTCTGGGCTTGTCAGAGTCCTTCCCCTGCCAGTAAAACATGTAGTCCTTATCCTTCAGTGTGCCCGAGTCTGCCAGCCTTGTTTCCTGGAGGGTGGCTATGTCTATGTTGAGTCTCTTGAGCTCGTCATTTATGACAGCTGTTTTCCTGGAATCGCTGATGTCCTGTAGGGTTTCAGAGAGGCCGGTAATCATTGTCTGGACATTCCAAGTTCCCAGTTTTAGAGCTGGTCTCTTTTGATGTGTTCTTTTGTTGGTTGGTGCGAAGGTTGCGATCTGCTGTTTGGATGGTTCCTAATCCCCGTGCACCCAGTGAGGATAGCAGGCCGTGGCGGGACAGCACCTTATTGGCTGGGGGCTGCCCAGCTTGAAGCGGCCGGTAGCTGTCCAGTGAGATCCGAAAATCCCTCCCACCATCGGGAGAAACCCCTGGCGCCTCGATTTACGCCAATCTAGCGATAACTTATAACCGGTAACTGTTGCTCCCCGTGTTGTGTCGACGCCGCAGGCGAAGCTGGAGTGTCCTCTCCAGGTTGAAGGTGTAGGTTTGCAGGTGATGTGTGGTCGGATGCAAGCCTGGGCGATATCATATGGAGTACGATCTGTTGCCCATGCAGCACATCCCCCCTCTCCACGTTGCTGATCAATCCAAAGGAACAACAGTGCCATTACAGTTTGGCACCAGTGCTGTCGCAGGAGCTGCCAGAGCGAGGTTGTAGACAACTACATAACTGCCTTAGGGGCTCCGACTCCGGATTTTCTTGAGGTTTATTCCTGGAGCCTTTTCAATGACTGGATATGGCCACAAGGCAGTGGAGGTTTTAAATCAGAGTTTTCCTTCTGCTAGATGGACTGCCTTCCCAGGCTGATGAGCCCCATCTGCCCGAGACTCATGGGGGCGGGAGAGTCTACCTTCCCGCACAGATCTATAGCACCTGATGTAGGTACTCGATAAACATTTGGACAGGTCCATGGACAAGACCGGTTTAGGGAGATATGGCTCTCCAAACCTGTCCTATCCATGTACCTATCTAACTGTTTCTTAAATGTTGGGATAGTCCCTGCCCCAAATACCTCCTCTGGCAGCTTGTTCCATACACCTTCCACCCTTTGTGTAAATAAGTTACCCCTCAGATTCCTGTGAAATCTTTTCCCCTTCACCTTAAACCTCTGTTCTCTGGTCCTCAATTCACCTACTCTGGGCAAGAGACTCTGTGCATCTACCCAATTCCTCTCATGATTTTATGCACTGACCTTAGCCTGACCTTCCCTACATAGTGCCTTCTTTATCTGACATAGATCAAGAAGGTCCCCTATCAGTTGTTGTTCTGCCTCAGGCTTGGTTTTATGATGCAACAATTTCAGAGAGTCCCACTACTCCTTCAATGTCTGAAAGCCATTAAGTCATAGTCGTAGAGTCCTAGAGTCATTGGGTCATATAGAGTGGAAATAGGCCCTTTGTCCCAACTTGCCCACACCAGCCAACATAGCCCATCTACGCTAGTCCCACCTGCCCGTGTTTGGCCCATATCTCTCTAAACTGGTCCTGTCCATGTACCTGTCCAAATGTTTAAGCTCTCAAAAATATAGGAACTATAAATAGATCTTCTTCTTGTGTGTGGCGTGCACAGCCTAAAGTTGTAGGTCAACTTGTTCTATTTGATCTTTTTTTTGTGCATGTCGGTTGATTGCATTAGTCGAAACAGGATGGACCATGTGAAGGTTGCAATCTCCCACCACAGTTTTATTAGTGATAATCTGCCAAATTAAAATCCTGAACGTTTGCATTTTTTCTACCTTTGCTGCTTATTTATTCTGAGTAAGTTGGTGTTATCTCACAATTTAATATATACTCTGCAGATTGCGACACAAAATGTTATGAAGCTCAAGGATGCTGGCAGGAAACTCTCCACTTCTAACTTTACAGTTGATTCTCCACATTGCAGACGATGCTTCCAAGAGTGGCTATTTTCCAAAGTCCTGCATTGCCTAAAATACACTTTTGTTTTCAAGACTGAGACCAGAATTTGTCTGCGCCATGATAGGTGCATTAGACACAAAATGCTGGAGTATTTCAGCGAGTCAGGAGGCAACTCTGGAGAAAAGAATTGGGTGATGTTTTGGGTCAGAACCCCTTTTCAGACTGAAGAAGGATTCTGACCTGAAGTCACACCTATTCTTTTTCTCCAGAGATGCTGCCTGTCCCGCTGTTACTCCAGCATTTGGTGCCAATTTTCTGTATAAACCAGCATCTGCAGTTCCTTCCTACACGGGATTGGTGTATCACTTGGGAAATGTGGAAAATCCGACATGTTTGTGCCTGGGCCCACTACTACAAAACTCCTTCACAGGCAAAACTCAAGACAGCATGCAACAGAACTAGGTTTGTAATATGGGGAAAGCCAGGTCTGGCCTAGAAGTAGAAATGAGGGTGTGGGTTTTGGTGTGGGGTGTGGGGTGTGGGGTGTGGGGTGTGGGGTGTGGGGTGTGGGGTGTGGGGTGTGGGGTGTGGGGTGTGGGGTGTGGGGAGTGGGGAGTGGGGAGGGGGGAGTGGGGAGGGGGGAGGGGGGAGGGGGGGGGGGGGGGGGGGGGGGGGGGGGTGCATGGGCAGCAGGATTGGGGATTCATTTAAGCAATGAAGATAGAAATCATTAATTAAGGGAGATTAGTATAAGGTGCTATCACATCCAATTACTGGGTGAATTGGGGGCCAGCTGATTTACAAAGTTGGAGGGTGCCAAAGAGATCCACAGCAAGAGGTACGTTATTAATTAGTGCCTTCCTGTAGCAATTCAAAACCCCAGAGTTACAAAGTAAAATCTACTTGAATCAGGTCAATTTTAAGCAGCACAAAAGCAGGTCTTACGTGAGTTAAGAAGGCCTGCTTCAGTATGAGTATTTTGTGCCATCTGCAGACCTTGCATGTGTGGTTGGATTTCCTAGAAGACTCATTCAAACATGCTGCGTATGCAATTAGACACCGCTGCTGGGGCATTGCAGCAGTGTACACACACAGGATCTGGAAACAATTGTTTGAAGTTTACTTATTCAACAGTTTTGTGATGAAATTCTGTTGGGCAGCAATGCATAAAAATCGCACAGCATTAAAAGGGTTTCTGGGTTAGGGTTTTGCAACTTGTCACAAGAATTAATGATGGCTATTTACTTCTGCTTTGTGGAAAACATCTTTTTAATAATAAAAATGGTAATTTATTCAGTGCTGAGTCTTTTTCCTTCTTTGCAGGAAAATGTGGGAGTTTCACGAGAGGGCCTGATTGTTGTATATTCGCCTTCTGGACTATATTGGGACATGTGGTCTGCCTTTGTTCAGTGGCGGGTTCTTTTAATTGAGGTGCACTGTTGATTTAATCTGCGCTGGAATATTCATTAAAACAGTTGGATGAAATTCGACCTCTGTGCAAATTAGTTAAAAGACCTTTCAGAATACCGTGTAACATGGTTTAATCATTGCTGTGACTTCATGGAAGTCAGAGATCATTCCTTTGTGATTTTTGCACTGCCATTGTTAGTAAATTTCAATAGTTCTACAGAGCATATTGCTGTCGGACCAGAAATAGAAACGATGATCTCAGCAGTTCATTTACAAAAGGGTTGTATTTACCTCCAGTTCAATTGAACCTCAAATGTATAGGAACTGTAATGCTTAATGTGTATCACAGCTTTTAATTATTGGTTTGATTTGTGATTTTCTTCTTGGATGGCAGTGCTTAATGTCTGTTATTAATTCAAAGCGCTCAATGTAAAATCAGAAAGCTTGATTTTAAATCAGGTCTCTGAGCAATAACAGCACAGTAAGAGCATAGGGTAACTCATGGGTTTAGGGGGGGTGAGGTGGCTGCATGCCAAACGTGAAAGAGATCCCTGTGAATATGGAGGGGCCTGTGTTAATTGTTAGAATTGGATTTGCAACATATTTATAGCTATCAGATTTATTTATCAGTTTCAAAATCTAAGCTACCAGCAAAAGTTTGAATCAGCCACCATCAGTCCAGGAAAAGTCATTTAGTTTAGCTTAGTTTAGAGATACAGTGGGGAAACAGGCCCTTTTGGTCCACGGAGTCCACAGTCGGCCATAGATCACCCAATCACTAGTTCTCTGTTATCCTGCTTTCACATCCTACACACTGGGGGCAATTTATAGAAGGTAATTAACCTGCAAACCTGTAAATCTTTGCAATGTGGGAGGAAACTGGAGCACCCAGAGAAAACCCACATGGCGACAAGGAGAACATACAAACTCCACACTGACAGCACCTGTGGTCAGGATTGAACCCGGGTCTCTGGTGTGAGGCAGCATCTCTACCCCTGGGCCACCATGCTGACCCTACACTTCGAAACGTTGGAACATTGCAGTCGGGGAAGAGCAGCAGTTGTTATTCTGCCCAACAAGAAACTCAGAGCCTGCTCTAATCCAAGGTATTTTACATCCTACAGACTTGACTCTTTACCCTTTCCTCACATTACCATCAAATCGGGGATCTTGACAGAAGCCTCCTCATGGCAATCCCCAGAAACGACGACACGATGCACTCTGTGACGCGTCGGGCAACAAATTCTGTCAACATGTTGGACGACGACAGAAGCCAACATAAGATGTATAACACAGCAAAGAGTAGCCGGAAGTCAGAGGATTGGGAAACTGTCATAGGACAACAAAAGGAAACAAAACGGGCAATACGGGCTGAAAAGATGAACTACGATGGGAAGCTGGCCAGGAATATAAAGAAGGACAGTAAAAGCTTCTTTAGATATGTTAAGGGAAAAAGAGTAGCAAAGTCAAATGTGGGTCCCTTGAAGGCAGACATGGGTGAAATTATTATGGGCAACAAGGAAATGGCAGAAGAGTTGAATAGGTGCTTCGGATCTGTCTTCACTAAGGAAGACACAAACAATCTCCCAGATGTACTGGAGGACAGAGGATCTTAGGGGGTAGAGGACCTGAAAGAAATTTTCATTAGGTGAGAAATAGTATTGGGTAGGCTAATGGGACTGAAGGATGATAAATCCCCTGGACCTGATGGTCTGCATCCCAGGGTCCTCAGGGAAGTGGCTCTAGAAATAGTGGACGCATTGGTGATCATTTTCCAATGTCCAATAGATTCAGGATCCGTTCCTGTGGATTGGAGGATAGCTAATGTTATCCCACTTTTCAAGAAAGGAGCGAGAGAGAAAACGGGGAATTACAGACCAGTTAGCCTGACTTCGGTGATGCTGGAGTCAATTATTAAAGAGGTAATAATGGGGCATTTGGATAGCAGTAAAAGGATTAGTCCAAGTCAACATGGATTTATGAAAGGGAGATCATGCTTGACTAATCTTCTGGAATTTCTTGAGGATGTGACAAGTAAAATGGATGAAGGGGTGCCAGTGGATGTAGTGTATCTAGACTTTCAGAAAGCCTTTGATAAGGTCCCGCACGGGAGACTGGTGACTAAAATTAGAGCACATGGTATTGGGAGTAGGGTGTTGACATGGATAGAAAATTGGTTGGCAGACCGGAAGCAAAGAGTAGGAGTGAACGGGTCCTTTTCAGAATGGCAGGCAGCGGCGAGTGGAGTGCCGCAAGGCTCGGTGTTGGGGCCGCAACTGTTTACCATATATATTAATGATTTGGAAGAGGGAATTAGGAGCAACACTAGCTAGTTTGCAGATTACACAAAGCTGAGTGGCAGTGTAAACTGTGAAGAGGATGTTAGGAGGTTGCAGGGTGACCTGGACAGGTTCAGTGAGTGGGCAGATGTGTGCCAAATGCAGTATAATGTAGATAAATGCGAGGTTATCCATTTTGACGGCAAAAACAAGGGGGCAGATTATTATCTCAATGGGGTTAGGTTAGGTAAGGGGGAGGTGCAGCAAGACCTGGGCATTCTTGTACATCGGTCACTAAGTTGGCTTACAGGTACAGCAGGCAGTGAAGAAAGCTAATGGAATGTTGGCCTTCATAACAAGAGGATTTCAGTATAGGAATAAGGAGGTTTTTCTTCAGTTGTAGTAATGTGTGCAGTTTTGGTCTCCTAATTTGAGGAAGGACATCCTTGTGATTGAGGCAGTGCAGCGTAGGTTCACGAGATTGATCCCCGGGATGGCGGGACTGTCCTATGAGGAAAGATTGAAAAGACTAGGCTTGTATTCACTGGAGTTTAGAAGGATGAGGGGGGTTTCTTATAGAAACTTATAAAAGGACTGGACAAGCTAGATTCAGGAAAAATGTTCCCAATGTTGGGCGAGTCCAGAACCAGGGGCCACAGTCTTAGAATAAAGGGGAGGTCATTTAAGACTGAGGTGAGAAAGAACCTTTTCACCCAGAGAGTTGTGAATGTATGGAATTCCCTGCCACAGAGGGCAGTGGAGGCCAAGTCACTGGATGGATTTAAGAGAGAGTTAGATAGAGCTCTAGGGGCTAGTGTAGTCAAGGGATATGGGGAGAAGGCAGGCACGGGTTATTGATAGGGGACGATCAGCCATGATCACAATGAATGGCGGTGCTGGCTCGAAGGGCCGAATGGCCTCCTCCTGCACCTATTTTCTATGTTTCTATGTAAGAGCATCAATTACAAAAATCAGTGTGATTTTTTGCATCTAAATCAAATGAGTTGCTCAGTGTTCTGCTTCACCTTAGCCAAATTCAAAAGCCTTGACCCAGTTAGAATCCCAGTGGCATTTTGATGATCATCAGTAGAGCCAGGATTTTGCCATGGATGCCATGTGCCTTTTCATGCCTTTTTTGATGATTTCACCAGGAAAATGCCTTTTTCACGATCGAGTGCTTAAATCAGCCTTTTATTTGCCGTTTTGCTAAAAGGACATGCTATTTACTTTAGTTGTACCGTGATTACAATGACATTTTCTCTGTTAACATGTTAATATTAATGTTATTATTAACGTGTTAACATAATATAACTTACAAGAAAACTTCCACCAATAGGGTGAAACAGGGGTTGCCACCGTCAGTCGTTCATTCGTTCATGCCGCTGTCCGCTGGTTCAGTCATCTCCAAGATCTATTTAAGAAAGAACTGCAATTCTGGAAAAATCGAAGGTAGACAAAAAATGCTGGAGAAACTCAGCGGGTAAGGCAGCATTTATGGAGAGAAGGAATTGGCGACATTACAGGTTGAGACCCTTCTTTAGACAGATGTGGGGGGGGGGGGCGACGAGAAAAAGAAAGGAAGAGGCGGAGACAGTAGGACTAGAAGGAGAGCTGGGGAGGAGGACGAGGGAGAAGACAAGGGCTATCTAAAATTAGAGAAGTCAATGTTAATACCGTTGGGTTGTAGACTACCCAAGCGAAATACCCAAGCTTGTCTCCTCACTACATTTACTGCAAACTCCATTCGCAAATCTGAGTTTTCCAGTGATCTGTGCAAAGTATTCATTGATGCTGGAATTCCACTTTGGAAATTGGAAAACAAGTCTCTCAGAGGTTTTGTAGAGAAATGCACAAAGGAACATATACCAAGTGAGTCATCATTACGGAAAAATTATGTTGACAGCAACTTCAACATTGTTGTGCAGAAAATTAGAGATGAAGTTGCACGCAACAAAATATGGATCTCAATAGACGAGACAACCGATGCTGTGGGAAGATATGCTGCAAATGTGGTCATCGGTACACTGGAGGCAGGTCAACCATCAAAGGAGTATTTGTTGACATATTGGAGGTCAAACAGCTCAACTATTGCTCAGTTATTTACATCTTCACTTGCTGTACTTTGGCCAGAAGGTATAAAATGCGAGAATGTTCTTCTGTTTGTGACTGATGCAGCACCGTACATGAAAAAAGCTGCTCGTGCTCTTAAAGTGTTATTCCCTAAAATGTTGCATTTGACATGCTTAGCTCAAGGACTTCATAGAATTGCCAAGCACATACGTAGGTTGTTTCCAAACGTCGATCGCCTATTTTCCAATGTCAAGAAAATCTTCCTCAAAGCACCGTCACGCGTGCAGTTGTTCAAGGAAATGGCACCTGAGATTCCGCTACCTCCTCAGCCCGTTTTGACTAGGTGGATTATATGGCTCTCTACTGTACTCTACTATGCTGCAAATTTTGAAAAGATAAAATAAATCGTCAACTGTTTTGAAGAAGAAGAATCTGCTGCAGTCAGGATCATCAGTGAAATCATGCAGAAAAAGTCCCTCCACCGTGATCTTGTGTTTATTGCTTCCAATTTTGCAAATTTCCCACAAGCAATCACTTCCCTTGAGAAACATGGCGAAACATTAGTGAATAACTTGCAGGTTTTCAACAAAGTAACTGACGATATTCGTAAAATTCCTGGCAATGTAGGCATACAAGGAAAATGTGAGAGAGTGATTTTAGCTAACAAAGATCTTGAAGAAATACAAAACATAGCCAAAGTTCTCATTGGTAGTTGTAATGCACAAGATATCGACATGAATATAGAGTCTGTAGATTGTTTCGGGTATGCACCAGTGACCTCAGCTAAGGTAGAAATAAGTTTTTCACTACTGAAGCATGTTCTGTCTGACAGAAGGCATAGTTTAACACCAGATAATTTGAAAAAATGCTGGGAATTATGTGTAACCAGGCAACTTTGGTCATTTGATGTAGTATACCTTTATATTATCATTTTTAACCATATTTTGGTGGTGGAAATAAATGCCTTGTTATGCCTTTTTTTGTCAATAAATGCCTTTTTGGTGCCTTTTTTGTAATTTTATTATGCCTTTTTGCCTGCCTATTTCAGAGTTTTTTAGTGCCTAAACATGCTGGCTCTAATCATCAGTCTGAGTAAATTATGGGCAATATATAGGACTAGAATCACCTTGAGTGCAACATTAACGATGGATTTTTCCATATTAAAAGATGCTAGATAGATACATTTTCAGGAAGAGAGTGATTGCTTTCTGGTTAATTGACTAGTATCTGTAGGCTTTGATAAGTTCAAATCTCACACAGCAGCTGCAAAATTAAAATTCACGTGATTGAATAAAACAGGAAATACAAAGCAAGTGACAGAAACGGTGACTATGAAGCTGCAGGGCTGTTGTAACTCCATCTGGTTCATTACCATCTTTCCTTCAGGGAAAGAAATCTGCCATCCAACTTGCCTAGGTCCATGTGAGACTGAATTATTCTGTTCAATGCCAATTAATGCTGGACAATAAATGCTGGCCATGCTGGCATGTCGAGTGTACAGGTAATGTTTTCATTCAGAGTGTGAAGAGGAGAAAAATTAAATGGAAGATAGGTGATCTTGTGTCCTTTCTGCCCAGGCTGTCCATTGAACAGCTCACCTCTCTGACACCAGGAAATGCAGCTCCAGTTCCTCAATAACCCCTCGTCTCCTCTGCCAAATGTCCAAATAAAATCGTCCAGAAAATAAACAGTAAAAATCAAATGTATAAATGCCATAGGAAGTTAAGCAAATCAGCCTTGAACGTTCTCCTGGAGACAGTGTTCTGAGCCCCTTTGTCAGTTCCAGCAAGGTGGCTGAAGTGTGATCAGTAAAAGCTGCTGCCAACATTCAGTGGAAAGACCATAGTTGGTTTTGTGCAACCAGTTTCAGCAATTCTGAGCCTAGGAATACCCGCTTTTGACTTAATCATCCCTATATGCATGACAGTTGTTTAAGCTGTCCTGCAGGAGACAACAGTGAGAGCTGCATCCTGCAGAAAATGGCATCAACTTTTTGCTGCATGGAAACTTGGACTCTTTGTTGGTCTGCTGTGAAAGCATGCAAACCTATACGAAAGAGTGTTGTATTGCAGAGAGTTGTGCGCGTAGCCCAGATCATCTCACAAATTACCTTGACCTCCATTGATTTCAACTACATTTCACGTTACCTCGGCAAAGCCACCAGCATAACCAAGGACCAGCCTCACCCTAGACATTCACTCTTCTCCCTCTCCCATCAGGCAAGAGGTACAGAAGCACACCTCGAGATTCACGGACTATTTCTTCCCAGCTGTTATCAGGTAACTGATCCATCCAATCACCATCTAGAGAGTCATCTTGACCTACCATCTATCTCATTGGAGACCCTTGGACTATCTTTAATTGGTCTTTACTGGACTTTAAGCAAGTAAGAATTTCATTGTCCTATCTGGGACACATGACAATAATACTCTCTTGTCTCTTGACAGTAAACATTATTCCCCCTATCCTGTTTCTATACATTGTGGACAGCTTGATTGTAATCATTTTTTGTCTTTCCACTGACTAGACAGCACACAACAAAAAAGATTTTCACTGTACCTCAGTACATGTGCCAATAATTAATAAACTAAATAAAGGAACCCCAATAACCCTGAGATTAATCTAGCCTTTCACTGCAATGCCGAGATGTTGGATGGCTTCTTCTAGAGTTAACGTTGAGATGTCAACCAGCAGATGCTGCATTAAACTTTGGTCCACGAGTACATCAGTGGTGTAACCAGCCATTTTCTTGTGGTAAAAGAATGGGCTCCTTACCAAGTCCTGGTCAATGTTGGTGTTGCAATCCAAATGCCTTGACATAACTTGCATGATTATTTGAAGATTTCTTTACACACCAAGCCTTTCAATATGCACACCATTTAGTCGCCTTCAGTGACAAAATGGTAGAATCATAGAGACATATAGATTTGAAGTGAAACACCATGGAAACGGCTGCTCCAAGCCAAAGAGTCCATCTCAACTTTCAAACCTATATTTATACTGCACGAATGACATTTTGTTCTTCTCGCATTCCTAAACTCACCCATCACCTGTGGATTTAGATTAATTTAGTAAGCAGTTTATTGAGACATAAACAGGCCATATGTCTATGCCAACCATCTTTATTAATCTTACTTGCCTGCATTAATTCTGTATCCCTCCATGCCTTGCTCATTCAAGTACCAATCCAGCTGCCTCTTAAATGTTGTTACTGTTCCTGATCCACCACCTCCTCTGGCAGCTCAATCCAGATACTAACTACTCTTTGTGTGGAAAAAAATACCTTCAGATCTCCTTAAAACCATCTCCTTCTCACCTTAAATCTGTGCATCTAGTTATAGAACCCCTACCACTGGAAGCAGACTCTGGCTATTTACCCTATTTATACCTTTCATAATTGTATATACTTCTGTCATGACACTTCTCAGCCTTCTTTGTTGAAGAGAAAAAGGTGCCCTTACATTCGACCTCCCAGAGTGCAACATCTCATACTTGCTCAGATCAAACTCCATCTGCAATTTCTCCACTAATTTCAGTAGCTGATCTATACCCTGCAGATAGTATTGATCTTCACTCTTTCCTTACTCAATAAAAGTTGATAACTAAAAGATAATGAACTATTTTTAAAAAATGGGATATGCCAGTCTGTATAAGTGTAGTCTGACCCCATTTGGGGTGATTCTACACCAGCCAGAGAGCCGTCTATACCCTCCTAATTAAAAAAAATATTGATTAGTTTTGTTGCCCAGTGGGATCAGAAATATCAGAGGTTGGTGTTTGGCTGAGCTGTCCAATGGCAGAGAATTGCTCAATTTTCCAGCTACTTGAGCCAATTCCCTACTATATAGCCTGTAAATTAAAACCCCTTGAATTGACCTTGCAAACACTGGTAGCCATAAACCTTGTGTGACTGCTGACATTCTCACAGACAGATTTTGTGGGTTGTTGTAAGTTAAGAGCATGAAAAGAAAGCTGAAAACTTGAGCTGCTGCATCGGAGGTCATCAGGCCTTCCAATGCAATAAGTTGTGCAATTCCTCACCAAACAACAATCCATTGCTTAGAAAACAATTTCCAAAATAATCCTGGTTTCCATGTTTTCCATCCAGAAAACTGAAAGCACGACCTTAGTGGATATACTGTTTTATGCTTTCATTTTTACTTCATGCTGAAATTGGTAAGCACAGGAGAACCCTGAAAGATTATTTCCTTTATCATACACAATGTAGAGCTGCCATCACACGGTGCCAGAGACCTGGGTTTAATCCTGATCACTGATGTTGTCTGTGTGGAGTTGCACGCTCTCCCTGTGACCATTTGGGTTTTTACCTGCATCCGAACAATGTGCGGGTTTGTAGATGAATTGGCCTCGGTAAATTTCTCCAAGTGTGTACGGAGTAAATATGGAAGTAGGATAACATAGAGGTAATGTGAATGCGTTGGTATAATGTTTGGTGTGGGATCAATGAACCAAAGGTCCTGTATCTTTCAAGCAATCAAGATCAGGACATGGGCAGCATGGTGGCGCAGTGGTAGAGTTGCTGTCTTTACAGCAACAGGGACCCGTGTTTAATCCTGACTATGGGTGCTGTCTGTACGGAGTTTGTACATTCTCCCCTTGACAGCTTTGTAGGTTAATAGGCTTGTAGATTGTAAATTGTCCCTATTGTGTAGGATAGCATAAGGGGATCGCTAATCGGCACGGACTAGGTGGGACGAAGGGCCTGTTTCTCGTGCCGTATCTCTAACTAAACTAAACTAAAGACCTGTCCAATCATTTGTTGGTCAACTAATCAAATAATTAGCAATGTAATTTTGAAAAATGGTCTCAGAAGATTAATGCTAATTTACTTGATTTTGGCTGGATGGTAACAAAGGCTTTTACTCTTAACAGTCTCAAAGCATGGAACCCAAAAATTGATTTTGTTCCTATTTCTCGACTACCTATTGACCACTGCATGAAACAAGTGAGTGCAAGAGCAGACTGCGATGTGTTCAGTGTTCACCGTTTTGACTCTCAATGTAAGGAGGGCGTTATAAGTAAGTTATCATTACCAGTGTGCCCTGCATGTAGGCACATGCTGTGGAACAGTGTGAAGGGTTAGGCAAAAAAATAAAGTAAAATGAAGTAACATTTCGATTAAAAAGCAATGTTACTTATCGGCCAAACAGCTAATCTTACTAAAGACATTTCTTCAGGGGGAGAAAAAACCCAGCAATTACAACTAATCACCTTAGTGTCAAAGATTTTAATTGGTATGTTGATTGTAGAAAATGCAGAAACCTTTGAGGCAGAGAGAAAGCGCACCTTCAGAATTTATTTGATGAAGAGGAAAAGAGGTCATTCTGTGATTTGGTCCATTCAATTGCAACTTGTAATAGAATGAAAGAGGATCTTTACAATTTACATTTTAATAGGATTGCATGTAGTTTACTAGGCAAAGAAGAAAAAGGCAGACAGTTCCGCGCCATCTAATTTTACTATGTTTTGATACCATTTGAGATTTCAGGCATCAAAGAGATAATATTTGTCAATACTCACAGTGGATTCAATATTTCAGCAAAAATTCAAATCGGGGCAATAAAAGCAAGACCATGTCCAAGATGTCATGTGCCATCAGCAACTTTGTGACAAATGTACAAAACACAATCCACCTCCTGCTTTCTTCACCACCCAGCAAACCCCACCTCCCTTCCTCGTGTCCATCATAGTCATTGTGTTAATAGTTCTCTCTCATTAGTAAAGGGCCTGTCCCACTTTCCTCGGGGTAAATATCTCAGAGGATCTGTCCTGGTCCCTCAATACCACCAAACTGATTAAAAAGGCGCAGCAGTGCCTCTACTTTCTGAGGAGGCTTAAGAAATTTCACCTGTCCCCCCAGACCCTGTCCAACTTCTACCGCTGTACCATTGAAAGCATCCTGACCACCTGCTTCACGGTATGGTACAGCAGCTGCACCACAGCTGACAGGAAGGCACTGCAACGGGTGGCAAAAACCGCTCATCACATCATCGGTGCCCCGCTCCCTGCCGTGGATGCCCTCCACAGCACACGGTGTCTAAGACGGGCTGGGAAAATCATTAAGGACCCCTCACACCCCAACCATGGACTATTTGCCCTCCTCCCATCAGGGAGGCGGTACAGGAGCCTCGGGTCTCGCACCAGCAGGCTGAGGAACAGCTTCTTCCAAAATACCATTACCCTGCTGAACTCACAGGCCCGATGCTAGCTATCTTTTATACCCTTTTATCTGTATGTATTTATTTGCCTATGTACTAGTTCAATTCATCCACATTGTACATATTGTTTTAACCAGTATTTTTACTACTTTGCACTCTGATTAGGTGCTAAACTGCATTTTGTGTACCTGTACTCGTATTTGTGCAATGACAATAAAGTTGAATCTAATCTAATCTAATCCATTTACGTGTCCTTGGCACGCAAATTACGTGACCTCATTGTCGCGTTGAGGCGCACAGGCATCGTATGGCCACGCGGGGCCGGTCCCACTGAGAAGCGCGCAGGGGTATGGAGTTGTGCGCAACATCGTGCAGGGCTCCGAAATTTTTGTAGCGAACGAAATCTTTGCGCGCCAACAGCCTGTCGCGGAACTGACGGCCAAAGTGGGACAGGCCCAAGACCCTGGCACGACGCAACGTCTCACCTCCAACAGCAGCAGAAGCAGGGAAACGATCGCCGAACTTGGCCTGGGGCTCACGGCCATTGCGTTCCGGATCCGCCCCCACTTCTACTCCCAGAGCGGGGCCAAGAAAATTGAAGATAGACACAAAATGCTGGAGTAACTCAGCAGGACCGGCAGCATCTCTGGAGAGGAGCAATGGGTGATGTTTCGGATCAAGACCCTTCATTCAGACTGAAGAAGAGTCTCGACATGAAACATCACCCATTCCTTCTCTCCAGAGATGCTGCCGGACCCGCTGAGTTACTCTTGCATTTTGTGTCCATCTTCAAATTACGTCACGCGCTCCAGACGGTTGCGCGAACGCATGAAATCGCGGGACCGTCACGCCTCAACGCGACCACGAGGTCACGTAATTAGCGTGCCAAGGACACGCAAGTGGGACAGTGGCTTTACTGAAACAAGTTACTCAACAGCAGCACCGCGGCACCGCGGTAGAATTGCTGCCTTATGCCCCTGTCCCACTTAGGAAACCTGAACGGAAATCTCTGGAGATTTTGCGCCCCTCCCAAGGTTTCCGTGCGGTTCCCGGAGGTTTTTGTCAGTCTCCCTACCTGCTTCCACTACCTGCAACCTCCAGCAACCACCTGCAACCTCCGGGAACCGCACGGCAACCTTGGGTGGGGCGCAAATTCTCCAGAGGTTTCCGTTCAGGTTTCCTGTAATATATTTTTTTATTAAAGGTAATCAATTACAATGCTTCAAACAACTTTATATCAAATTAATTCAATTTGCATTAAGTAAAACACTAGTAATACTTATCTACTGTTTTTTTAGAAATAATGATAGAGAAAGAATAGAGGAAGAATAAATCATTAAGAGAGTGATTAAATAATAATTTGATTATATATAGGAAAGAAAAGAGAAACGAAAAAAAAAAAAAAAAAAAAAAAAAAAAAAAAAAAAAAAAAAAAAAAAACATTTTTAGTAACCACAATATGTATTATTAATAACACTACTACAAGTGATAGTATCAATAAAGACATATATGTAATTCCAATATAAAAATGAATTATTCTCACCAAATCCCGCAGGGTGCACGTCGAGCTGTGTTGCCAAGAACAGCTACTTCTCTAAATACTGTATATATGGAGACCATATCTGTTCAAAAGAATTATACTTGTCCAATAGGACAAATCTAATTCTTTCCAGATGTAACGTCTCCATCATCTCTGTTGCCCACATTTTGGTTGTGGGGGATAATGTTCCCTTCCAAAATTTCAATATGATTTTTTTTCCAATTATTAAACAGTAATCAAAGAAATTTCTTTGATTTACTGTAAGTGATAGATGTAAATCCGGAATTCCAAATATTATTAGCTTTGGGTTAGGGTCCAATTTAACTTTGATGACTTCAGAAATAACTTTAAAGATTTCTGTCCAGGTTTCCTAAGTGGGACAGGGGCATAACTGTGCCAGAGACCCGGGTTTGATCATGACTATAGGTTCTTGTCTGTAGGTAGTCTGTACTTTCTCCCTGTGACCTGTGTGGGGTTTCTCCGGGATCTCCGGTTTCCTCCCACACTCCAAAGATGTGCAGGTTTGTAGGTTAATTGGCTAGGTATCATTGTAAAATGGTTCCTAATGTGTGTAGGATAGCGTGCGTTAGTGTGCGGGGATCGCTGGTCGGTACGGACTCAATGGGCAGAATGGCCTGTTTCCATGCCGATCCTCTAAACTAAACTAAACAAACTAACCCAGTCTGAAGAAGGGTTTCGGCCCGAAACGTCGCCTATTTCCTTCGCTCCATAGATGCTGCTGCACCCGCTGAGTTTCCCCAGCAATTTTGTGTACCTAACCCAATTGAATGATCATTTAATACTGAGATGTATGGGAATTTATTTGAGAGTTGAGAATCTATTAAATTCTCTAACCCGGAATGTAGTTGAGGACAAATCAATGGGGATATTTGAAAATAAAGTGGGTACATTTTTGAAAGATCAGGTAATTGAGAGCTATGGGGAAGAGGCACAAAAGAGGAGGCGAAGCTTGCTTGCTCATCCGACTGACTGACCACTGTCCCAGTTGGCTTGCACCCAGTTCAGGACCCTAACCATTGGCGGGACTGGTTTGAGGGGCGACTTGGCCTACTCCACCTCCTATTTTGTGCTTTTATGACAGGTTATTTGATTGCAATGCAGAGAGCTAGCCAACTTTTGCTGCCTGCTCATCAGACTGTTTTTTTCGGTGCAGACAGAAGTAGCTACATTGTTGCTTGATGGCACAAATCAGATCTAGATTCAGATTCAGAATCAACAGGGCAGCAATACTTTCTAACTCCAGCATAAGGTAGCCTGCATTTGCCAGAAATGTATGCATCACTTGGTGCTGCAAGGTGCATTATATTTTGGCAATACACACTCCTTGTCATATGGGATTTCAACCCAGAAACATGGAAGAAAGACACAGCAGAGGAGATATCCTGCACTAGCAGGAGATCAGATGGTTGTCAATGCCAGGAATCAAGCCCCAAGGAATTATACAGATGAAACTGCATGATCTCACACAACTAGTCAGTCAGAGAAGGCTCAAGCTCAAGCCTTCTCAAGTGTCAAATTCCATCAAACAAGCTTCAAACATTGACCATTACTCAGCTACCATTTTAGCTGTTTTCCTTTGAATTCTATTGTTCTATTGCAGAAACTTAAATGAATAAATGGAGGATTGACGTCATTTATTTCTATCAGTTATTGTTTGTAGGACAATACATTGGATGAAGGCAGGTTAATTAAGGAGTGTTGGTGACGGTGACAAGGACTGGCGTTATAGATAATGCCCCTCATGTTTTAACACATGCAGCCGGGCAAAAATGGCTGTCCCGTTTGCAGCCCCATCCCTCTTCCTCCTGCTTCTTTGCTTCCTCCTTGTCTTCTTCCAGTCCTCCTGCTCCTCAGCCTCTCATCTGATTGCTGATGTAACGAGCCCTTCCCTTATGATGGCGATATTGTACCTGTACAACAGATCACTATAAATCTTGAGACCAATCAGCCAAGTACTAAGGAGGACATCTGGAACACTCCAGGCACTTGCTTCAGGACATTAATTGTCTTATCTACCAAATTTCTTGAAACAGAATGCTGCACATTGTATGCCTGGTGCAGACATGTGTGGGTGTTTTCAGAGGGAAACATCAGCCTTGTCGTCAATGGCTGACTCTCCATACGTAGTAGCCACATCTTTTGGGTTTAACAAAGTGGTTGAACTATAATTGAAGTCGAGGATTGAACACATTGTGCCCAAATGTTAAGCCTAATGGGCCTGTCCCACTTCGACGATTTTTCAGGCCACTGCCGGTGACTATCAAGTTGACTGAAAAACCGGCAACTGGAACGGCGACTGTCAGAGTGGAACACATACACACACACACACACACACACACACACATATCGCTTCCTTCACCAGCCCGTTATGCAGACAGGTAGACAGGGCAAGCTGGGGGTGCGCAGTCTGAGTGAAATTCACACGGTGCATAGCCAAGGTGACACAGACACACACCGCAATGACCAGAAAGGTTGCCGCTGTAATTAAGACGGCTAAAGCACAGTGTATGGTAAGTCCTTTAAAAGAGGGGGGGGGAGAGAGGGGGGAGAGGGAGAGGAGAGGGGGGAGAAGGGGGGAGAAGGAGTGCAGACAACTTTTAAGAAGCCAGAGATATACGGCTGTGAAGCTCGGCGGACATTAACATTACCGGTTGGTAATCCTTGGTTCTGAAAACTATTGCTTACGTTTTTTTTTACCCAATGAGCCAATGAAATTCACCGGTCAGCACCGGCTACAACCTATGTGAACCTTCGACCTCCTGGCAATCCACAGCACCAATACTAAAATGCCAAGCAACTTCAGAAAGTGGTAAGCATTCTGAATCCTGTTACTAACCATTTATACTCTATGTAAGTAGTTTGAAAATAAGAACACAGGTTTGTCTAAACCAAATGATTCAAATGTTTAAAGCCTTTTTTATCCTGAAACACTCCTCTAGAGCTGCTTTTACTGTAAAAACGTGCTTTAAATAATTTTCAACAAACACACACACACTCACCATATGTATGGCAGAAAGCTCTCTTGAATTACTCAAATGGTTCAGGGCGGCATCTCCACTTAGGGCCTTCCGCACTCAGCGCCACCTCTGAACTCACCGGAAATGACGCAATCAGCGGCACTTCTCCACTGAGTGGAAATTATGCAATCAGCGCCAAATCTCCACGGAAGTCATGGAATGAGCGGAAATTTTGCATTACACACAGTCCTGATCTAATAAAACGTTTATTCACGGTTTTTCCTTCCAAAAACTGTTGCACAGCAAGCCACATTTAAAACGCAAACCACATTTAAAAAGCAAAACACATTTTTAGATACAGGCACAGTTTAAAGGCACAGTCAAAAGACACGCTTCTCAATTAGCCACACTTTTCAATTAGCCACACGTTAAAAAGCGCAGTTAAAAGGCGTAGTTAAAAGGTGGTTAAAAGGCACATAAAAACATTTATTCCTTCCAAACTCAGTTCCAAATAAACCACATAAAAGCACATAAAACCACACTCACAATTTAGTGGACATGTGTTCAGTGTTCAGTGTTCAGTTGATTCACAGCTCAGACTGACAGTCGTGATCTCTCACTCCCCCATCTTGCAGCGACTGAGGCACGTCCACACTTCCGGGTTTTATAGTCCCTCCCCCTCCCACCGGAAGGGGCGTGGCCTTCATGTCGTGATTGACAGGAGAGAGAATCCCAACATGTTTTAAACATTAATAAGTCTTTTATTTTTCATCGATGGGAAAAATCCTCTCGCCCTGACAGCTGGAGGGGGACTCTGAGTAAGATGGCCAAAAATCACAGCTGTAGCCTTTCTTCTAAAATCAATATACAGTGCAAACAGGTAGTGCTCAAGTTTAGACTTTTAATTATATAGGTGATATGATTTGGACAGCTACATAAGGATAGGTTTAGAAGGATATGGGCCAAATACAGGCAGGTGGGATGTGCAGAAGGGGCTGTAGTGGCCATTTGGCTTATTTTGTGTGTCACAAATTATGGCAAATTAATTATGGCATTTTCATCTGCCCGTAATTATGTGGGTGGGATTTATTATGTAGTCAAGGGCGTGTTTGCTGCTGGGTTTCTTGCGCAGACGCTTAGCTTTAGTTTAGTTTTAGAGCTACATGGTGAAGGAACACCCTTTAACTATGTAGTGTTTTACCGAGACACGAGGAGTTTTCTAACGTTTAAAAGCGATATGCTGGAGTTTGACGAAGATTAAAGTGTACGAGTCAGAGAAGTAGGTCGGATGAAAACCTTACTGTTTTTCTTCAACAATAAAGAAACTATTAATCCACCTCCAGTTTAAATTCCATTTGGAATATTTTGGGGGACCAGGAAACCAAGAACCAAGAATCAAAAGACTGTGTTATGAAGATTTATCTCATGGAGTCTCATGGAGAGCTGACATGCATATTACGACATTCTCCTAAAGCCATGTAGTCTCATAAGTGGCTAGAGGGAGTAATCTCTTGAACGATATAAGAATCTGCCACTACAGGGGCATGTTGGTGGGTGTGGACAAGTTGGGCAGAAGGGCCTGATTCCACGTTAAATGACTGTACGGCACTTTGCTCAGACACCTTCAGGATCATGTGAAAACAAAGAACTGCAGATACTAGTTTATACCAAAGGTAGACACAAAGTGCTGGAGTAACTCAGCGTGTCAGGCAGCATCTCTGGAGAAAAAGGATGGGTGACGTTTTGGGTCGGGACCCTTCTTCAAATTCAAGTCTAATCAGATTCAGTCTGAAGAAGGGTCCCGACCCGAAGTGTCACCCGTCCTTTTTCTCCAGAAATGCTGCCTGACCTGCTGAGTTACTCCAGCACTCCATGTCTACCTTTAGGACAATCTCTGACATCGGCAAATGTGTGGCAAGCTCTCCATTAGTTAAATAGAACCAGCAGCTGACAAGCAATATTTGTGGCCCACTGACACAGTAATTGACCAAACAATATCACAACATGGTTTGAGGAACCAAGGAACTCTGTAGAAGGAGTTTCTAAAGAATGGGCTGCGAGAGGAAGAAGATATGGAGACGTGCAAACAAAACATGTCCTATTGCCATCAAAAGTTTATTGCGTGATGAAGAACAATTTGTCAACAGAATTATATTTCTTCAATGATAGCGGACTAATTAATTCAGGAAATGCAATAAACCAAAGGAGCAAAGGTAGTGCAACTAAAGAAGGAAGTGAAGACAATAGACAATAGACAATAGGTGCAGGAGGAGGAGATTTGGCCCTTCGAGCCAGCACCGCCATTCAATGTGATCATGGCTGATCATCCCCAATCAGTACTCCGTTCCTGCCTTCTCCACATATCCCCTGATTCAGGCAGCATTACGTATTCCTTTTCTCCAGAGATGCTGCCTGATCCATTGAGTTACTCCAGCTTTTTGTATTATATATTGAAATTGGACCAGAGATAATCAAAGGACGGCAGAAGAAAACAAATAAGGTGAGATATTTGAAGCTGAATCTGCAAAGACCAGGAGAGGGTGTTGGAGGTAGTGTAAACCTTTGTTGAAGGTCAAAGCTTTAGAGGAAGCTGAGGACATTTTAAAGTGTTTTAACTTTGAGGTTCAAGTTTTCAACCAGAAGATCACTGCAATCGGGGAAAGGAACCTGGCCAGCCACCAGAACCCACACCTCATTGTATTATCAGAAGACCAACCTCACCCGTCAACCCCCAGAGAGCTCTCAACACACAAAGTATTGGTAAATTGGAGAGAGAACATTGTATTGTCAGGTACAGTGACCTCTTCAATTTAAGTAAATGTTCATCACCATAGAATGTAATTTATTAAATCCCATGTCAGATTTTTACACAACTATTAACATTTCAGTGCTGGCCTATTGCAAACATGGGTAGTCGGCACAAAGAAATGCGTGTCCTACATTTACACACCAGTGGTCTGTACACTGAGATGTTGTTTATACAACATCTGCACCAGCAGCAAGGAAGGAGCCAGGCATACAGACTTTCAGAGCCACTGTTTCCCAGACAACCTGTACCAAAGCACCTCTCACTTCTCTCAGTCTATTGTCTATTGTCTGAAGAAAGGCCTCAAACTGAAATGTCACCAATTCCTTATTTCCACAGATGCTGCCTGACCTGCTGAGTTACTCCAGCATTTTGTGTCTAAGCTCTAACTTCACTCTGAGTTTGCAGGAGTGGCTACAACAGGTGACAGATTTCAGGGACAACAGCTATGGTAAAGTAAGACAGTCCTATTCTCATTTCAAAGGTAAACTTATTTTCTTAGAAATAGATACAAGAATTACAATACAATCAGTAAATGTCTTTTACATCGACAATGTCAACAAATCAATACATTCATACTGTCATCAAACTAATACATTCTATTTTCAATAGATCCAATCCACCCCTGTTTCCTCCTTCCACAACAACCCATTAAGTGTTTGAGAGGCTGTTATACGGGTCCCAGCCCCTCAGTACGTAGTGGTAGCAGAACCTTAGATTATATTTCTTTCCGCACAAAGCTTATTTGCACCAAGGATATCTCAAACATCGGCCATTGTTGGAGGTAGAAAAGAAAATTGTTCCCAAACTCTGTCTGCAGGTAGGCCCCCCCTGATGAGAGCTCTTCTGAACATCCTCCTCTATCTTCTTCTAGCATACGACACAATAGAACTTTATTTATCCCAGGGGGAAATTGATCTGCCAACAGTCATAAATTGAGCATGGTGCAAATGGAAAAAAATGAAAATTTGAAAATGTATTCCCGGTCCTTCACCTAAATTATTTTAAAACTATGCAGGCAACATTAATATTTTCTCTGCGGGTTAGCAAAAAAAAAATGCTGCGATTGCCTCACTGAGTTACTTCGTGTGGAGGTGCATTAATGCAAATTACAGTGACTGGAATGTTCAGCTTTTAATTGGGCTGAAACGAGGTGGAAGGAACTGGAAGACAATTAACATTGTTTTTTTAATCTCCAGCACCCAGTTCAGAGGAGGTTTTAGCAAGCAATAGTTGTAGGCTGTCAGTGCTGCCAGGCAATTTATTCCGAGAGGTTCAAGGGACTTTGTTTATCTCATTTTTCAATTAACCTCTGCTTTTTAACTTCATCATAATGTCGGTGCCAGTGTGCCAGAAAGAACATAAGAAAAATGTCCTCTTTTTTTTTCATTTCCCAGCTTTCTTGCTAATATTTGAATAGCTGGGGAAATCTACTTTTATGCACATTAAAATTATGCACTGAAATTTTTAGATTGCAGGCAAATTGTCACAAATAATAGCTTTCACATTGTGGATTTCTAGACAATCACTTTGGCCATAACAAATAGTTTTTTTCCACAATGTACCATGAGGTAGATTGTATTCCCTTCCATGTTCCCTTCATTAGTTTACGCAAATGTGGGAACTATGATACCTCCGCATAGTCCATTAAAGTAACATTTCAGAAAATAATGTATCTCTGTAATTTTCCACAGATCTAACTTAAATCCTAGCTACTATGTGCATTGTCTACATTCTACCCTCATAAGGTGTATCACCTCCACCAGATATGCTATTATTCCCCGGATTCTACATCAAACTATAGCTGTTAATTGGGACTATAAGAACACAAAACAACAGTGTTCAGATTGAAGCATGTACTGAATTTATTTATATCTAAGTAGCAGTGAGAGACATAATAACCAAAGTTAATCCATGCTTAACATGACTGCAAGTATGCATTTGGTTCAAAAGGGTAATTTCCTAATAGTAATATTGGTGGTGAGCCCATTACAGTAACTTGGTATTGTGGTATACTCGCTTGGACATTTAAAATATCTGATGGAAGATAACTTTCAAGAGTTTCAAGAGTAGCAGAATGTTTATTTTTCACAGGCTCCAGATACCAACTAGAGCAATGAAAGCTTTACTTGCTGTAGCTTTGCAGGCATAATAGATGCAACAGCAATGACAAATCTAATACAATAAATTACCAGTTACTCTAAGTAAACCAGACCATGATAGTGAAAAACAACAAAATACGCAGAGCAACCATGGTGGTGCCTAGTCCGAGTTGTGATTAGGTTTGGTGATTAGGTAGTAATGGCCGGTTCTCACGGTGCGACCTGTCCCAAGATGTCACCACAGTGAAGTGGTCGTGGTCCAGCACGAGTTCCGCACGATATAACAGGGGGTAGATAAAGAGTTCCCACGGTACTCGGCAATTCTGTCATTTGTGCGAGTGACTTGTCCGTCTCCCGATCTTTCCCGTTAATCGTGAATGAACATCGTGGACTGTAGTGTAGCTAATCACGTGGCACAAATGATGTCACTTTTTTTCACACACTATATAAATATCCTCCGTTCGTAGAATTGGCTCATTTGCAGACATGCCTATACAAAGTTGGTTCGAGTACAGGCTGGTTGTTATTTTCATTGACGCGCTGTATGCATTAGCGCAACATGTGCATCGAAAACGCTTGCGTGAAGGCAGAAGGGTGAGATTAATTAAAAAGAGAATTAAGAGGAAGTCTCACTGGGTTAAGCCCATGTTACAACGAAGACCTCAATTTGGACAATATGAGCAACTGCTTAATGTGCTGTGCGAAGAGGATAAAAGTGCATTCAAAAACTTTGTCAGAATTTCACCCGAGCTCTTTAATGAGTTAAAGAATAATTTGGGACCTCTGCTGAAGAAGACTGACACTGTAATGAGAAAGGCACTGGAACCAGGGTTGCGCATAGCAATCACCCTCCGCTACTTGGCCTCAGGCGATTCTTATAAAAGTCTGTCTTACAACTTTCTTGTCGCCACCAACAGCATCTGTGGTATTGTCCGAGAAACCTGTGAGGCGATCATCCAATTTTATTCAGCTGAAGTGATGGAATGCCCCAGTACACCAGATGCGTGGAAGAGAGTTGCACTGGGGTTTGAAAACAGGTGGAACTTTGCTCACACATGGGGGGCTTTGGATGGCAAGCATGTGGCAATTCGTAAACCACCTGGAGGTGGCTCAAATTATTTCAATTACAAGAAATTCCACTCAATTGTACTCATGGCGGTAGTTGATTATAACTACAACTTCCTGTATGTGGATGTGGGCACACCTGGAAGTGTTGGTGATGGCTGGATTTGGAAAGAAACCTGGCTTGGAAAGAAAATGGAAGGTGGAACAGCAGGCATGCCTGATCCAGAACCTCTGTCAGGAGAAGACAGCCCGGACATCCCATATGCGATGGTTGCTGATGAAGCCTTTGCACTACGGCCCTGGATTATGAAGCCATATCCACAGAGGAATCTAACTAGGGAACAGAGGATCTTCAATTACAGGCTGTCAAGGGCCAGGAGGGTAGTAGAAAATTATTTTGGCATCTTGGCAAACAGATTTAGATGTTTGCTCAAGACAATGGAGCAGAGGCCCAAGAATGTGGAGAGTATAGTATATGCAGCATGTGTTCTGCACAACCTGATCCGAATGAGAGGTGCAGCTGCTGGATCAGCAACATCCATCCAGGACGGTGACATAGTGGACAGTGACACAGGGGAAGTAACACTAGGTGCTTGGAGAAGTGGTACGAACAAGTTGAAAATGGTCTCACTGCAGCGTTTGAAAGGTAACTCGGGCACATCCAGTGTGAAAGAGCAAAGAGACCATCTCTGCGCTTACTACAATTCACAATTGGGGAGTGTGCCGTGGCAGGACAGCTATATTGATGGGTAGCCGACCACAGGAACACTACTGCATGTTATAAGCTGACTTCCTAGTGTTGTCCTCTGAAAAGTGCTTCCTATAAGATGTTCGTCCGCAAAACCTGCCATTTAGAACATTGCATTGTCCCTTTAAATGCCTGAGTTCACGCTCGTAGCGGAGGTTGATGGATATAATGTGTTTTTAATAATCTCGCGTGCCTCATTTGTTGTATTTCGTGTTTGCGAGGCCCTTTTACAGACAAATGTTTTGTGTGATGCATCTCCTCTCACTATGTGACAGAATTCATCTTCTTATATTGTCAAATAGGAATAAAGACTTTGTATCACATTTACCGTGCTGATTGTCTTATTTCATTTTCTACCAAGAGGTGAAGAACACGTTTAAATAGCTGGACATTTCAAGGTCCTGCACACTCAAAAATGTAAATGAGTGAAAATGTGATTATATCACCTCCATTAAGGTATTTTGTGTTTCAGCATGCGAGGGATTATAACATTAGAGACATTCATCTTGTAGTGATGTATTAATGACGATTTGCAGACATCAAGCTGAGAGTAAAAAATAAATTTATTTAGCAGTGAGGTAAACAAGCAATGACAATCAAAATGCTGAGGTAAAAGCTTTATCACACTTCAGGATATAATAAAATTTGGAGCCACCAACATGAGCATCACATCACCACTCACATGAGCACCCGGGATACTCCGCAGCCTTCGTCTCCAGCAGGTTGCGCTTTCTCTCCCTATTTCTATAATCCTCTCTGGATTTGTCATAGAGAATCTCATTGCATTGGTACCACTCCACCATTTCCCCCTCTTGTTCCCTGTTGAAGTTATATGGCCTTACCTTCTGACATCTTCCCTTTATGTTATCGTCTGCTGAGGCTATTGGGGAGGCAACAGCTACTGGGGAGGCAATCTCAAATCCACCTTGATCACCCTCTCCCTGCTCCAAGGAGCCCACAGGCAGTGGTATCTCTGGCATCTCCTCTTGCCTCCCCACCTGTCTCTCTTGCTGAGTCTCCTCCTCATTTACCTGCATGGCTAAAAACTTTCTGACTTTCTTTGACCCCTTTCTTTGCGCTTTTCTGAGAGGCATCTCTGCAAGTCTTTTTACTGTGAAAAAGATTCTCAAACAATGACAATTAGGTGGGACGTCCTCGAT
The DNA here is from genome assembly GCF_010909765.2 of Amblyraja radiata. NCBI lineage: Eukaryota > Metazoa > Chordata > Chondrichthyes > Rajiformes > Rajidae > Amblyraja > Amblyraja radiata. Next base: position 45,849,846 of record NC_045957.1, on the reverse strand, counting down.
GGACACATGGTCCATTGGCGATATTGAGACCACCTTTTTTACTCACCTTATGTCCCCTCTGTCAAGCTTCCGGGTTTACCGTTCGCAGGAGTTCCCATGGTACCCGCAAGAGTCATTACGGATATCGCACGGATATCGCACTGGCACCTGCGTTCATACAATGTTGCAACGCTGCTCAAGTCACTCTTGGAGAAATTCAAAATTTTTTGAATTTTCTCCCGACCTTACAAAGTTACACGACTACCTACCTACTAGCGCCACGGAGGTCCTCGGTGGTCCACGAATGCCGTACTGCTATCGCAGAAGGTTCCCACGATGTTAAACTCTTGTTAAGTCTTGCGTCAGGTCGCACCGTGAGAAAGCCCTTTAAGGAGCATCACTGTTTCTGCCATAAAAAGGCAGACAAAATTGGGAAATGTTTGACTTTGGGGATATCCACGAAGAATCGAAGTGTCGATTCAAAGAATAGGGTTTGGTACTTGGTGATTCGACCCCAAGAGTCTAATTTCTTGGGCAATGGCTCGGAGAGAGATGACTTTATCAACTAATACTGAAACAGATCATCCAATTTCTCCAGCACTCATCACTCATTCCATCATAGCAACAACATGACATTGGTCACCATGTTGTCACAACTGCAGGTCAGGTGGCCTCAATGCTGTGCAAATGGAGGATTGTGCTACAATTGACCAAAGCTGGTTATATTTATCAAGCATGCTACAATGCATCTAGCAACCAATTTTCAGAAAAGTAAAGAAAATGAAAGATAAAATAATCCACTCTGTAATACATAAAATCTTAAGCCAATAGGGTTTCCACCACTCTGTAATACATAAAAACGTAAGGCAATAAAAAAACAGCTGATGATATTAGTTGGGCTTCCATGGGTTGAGGAGCCATCACATAAGAGATCATGTTGCTACCATGATGGGGAAATTACGAAACAAGCAAACAGACAAGAGATGGATGACGTTTCATAAGGTTCAAAGGTATTTTATTGTCACGTGTACCAATTAAGATACAGTGAAATTCGATTTACCATACAGTCTGTAGGAGCCATTTCTGCTTAAGTTAGTTACTGTTAGTATTTCTGTATCTTTTTCTGAGCTTGTGGGTGGGATTATATACGTAGAAGGGGTGTCTACATTTTTAGGAGGCTAGCGCAGACTCAGAGATTGGGTTTTTAGTTTGACTCGAGGGATGATGAGGACAAGAGTTTTTACCACGTTCACGTTCACGAGACGCCACACAGAAGAAACAGTTAGTAAGAATGAAAAGTTATGAATTATTTCTTTGTTTTGTAGTATTCAATAAAAGACCAATTAATCAAGAAACAACGACTGGAAGATTAGTTTTTGCTATCAGCAAGTGCGTGAACTATATCTCCACCACATCCCTGAATATTAATAGCAATTAAAAGTTGGACATTGAAAAGAAATTGCTATTACACAGTCATACGAGAAAAAGCAACAAGACTCACAACTACATAAAAGTTAACATAAACAACCACTACAGTGGATTCCTCACATTCCTCACTGTGATGGAAGGCAATAAAGTCAACTCTTCTTCACTCTTTATTTTCCCGCGGTTGGGGGAGTCAACCGAAAGGTCTGAATGACAAATAAAGGATTCAATTCAATTCAATTCAAACCATCTGCAGTCAGGGTGATTGATGCTCCCACAGCCGGCGATCGAAGCTCCCAAGTCGGGGCAGTTGAAGCTCCCGCGATCGGGGCCGTGGAAACTCCTGCGGCCTGGAGCTCCGGAAGTCGAATCCCTAAAAAGGTCCACGATGTTAAAGCCGCAGGCTCGCACAGTTAGAGCTCCAAGGTTGATCCCCGACAGGGACCGTCAGCTCCACGATGTTAAGTCCTGCAGGCTCCTGCGGTTTTCCAGTTTACATTGCGCCTGGTCTAGTTTAGAGCAGGTCAGATACCACAATCCGTGTTTGTTAGTCCAAATGCACCGTTCTAACCTCTACTCGAAACAAGCACGATCATTTTTCAAATGGGAGTAATTTTCCAAATGAAATTACATAACAAAACTTTTTTATTTGAAAACTCCTACCCACTCCTATCACAGTGGATCACAACAAATAAAGAAAATGTCTGAAGAAGGGTTTCGACCCGAAACGTTGCCTCTTTCCTTCGCTCCATAGATGCTGCCTCACCCGCTGAGTTTCTCCAGCATTTTTGTCTACCTTCGATTTTCCAGCATCTACAGTTCCATCATAAAGAAAATATGTTATTCTTCCATTTTTCTTGAACTGCGGGAAATACATCCCTCAGAATCATTGACCGGTTATTTTTCTTGGGTTGAAAGACTGGTACACTGTACAGCGCATAAACAAAAGAGAAATGTGCTTTTTTTGCTGCTGTTGGATGCTGTCATAATGTGTCCACCCTGCCGTTGAATACAAACTGCTTGCAACAAAAGAACGATGATTTATATTTAATCCTAATCTCTTTTCTTCTGATATTATGAGCCGATTTCAGTTAGTAACTTCATTTAATTAATAAGCATGAATTAATCTGTTTGCAGCTGCAAGGCATGAAGGAACAAAAAAGCTCTGAAAATGCAATCAAAACATTTCCAAAAGTTCTCGAATCTCCATTAATATGCACCTGCTATCATATTGACGCCTAGCTCGAGTCAACCTGAATATTAGAAGACAATTATTTGGAGTCACTTAACATGTATTGTTTGTGACAACTCTCTTTCTGAAGTGAAATTAATTAATTAAAATGAAATCAGCCTCGTTAAGTAGAGTCTCTTAAGCTTATTTTGGCAGTAATTATGCAACATAATTGTATATAAGAATTTTAAGCATCACATTTTTTTAGGTTAATCTCAGGATGTGACTATGGCTGGAAAGGGAAACGTTAATTGCCCATCCTGACATATCCAGATCCTTGATACAATTGAGTTACCAATTGAACCACTTCAGGAGTCAATCAACAATTAACCACCTCGATGATAGACACAAAATGCTGGAGTAACTCTGCGGGTCAGGCAAATCTCTGGGTGGAAGGAATAGGTGACGTTTTGGGTGACGACCCTTCTTTAGACTTTCTTCAGGTTCTTCAGCCCACCTTGATGTGGGGCCAGATTCCCATGCTGGCTACAGCAGGTCAGAATATTAGGACATTAGTAAAATATATATATTTTTTTACAGTAATTCAACCAGTTTAATCACGTTTGACCCACATTCTCTTAAATTTAGAAATGATCGCATTGAAATATTAAAACATCTCACAGAGCTTGATGGGGCAGATCAAGGAAAAATGTTTTCTCTGGCTGGATATTTAGAACCAAGCATCACAGTTCAGAATAAGTGGTTGGCAATTCAGAACCAATAAAAATATATTTCTGCACAGAGAGGTGGTAAAACATTGTAATTTACAACACAAATGGCTTGTGGTTTCTCAGTCCCTGTATATTCTAAACTGAGCACAGAAAGTTTTAGATATTAAAGGAATCATGGGATATGAGGATTGCAGAAAGTGGCAAAGAAGTAATAGATAGGTCGTAATCTTTTTGAATGGAAGGACAGGGAAGAAAGGGTCGTTTGTTCCATTCCTGTCTCTATTTCATGCATTCTCTGATGTGCAGTACCTATGTGTTGAAACAAAGAAGTCTTTGCTCTGAAGTTTTGCCCTTCAGATTTTTGCTCTGTAAACATCTTAACATCTGTAGTTGGAAAGTTACTAGAGAGTATTCTGAGGGATCGGATACATAGGCATCTGGAAGGACAAGTGCCGATTAGGGATAGTCAGCATGGTTTTGTACGTGGGAGATCGTGTCTTACAAATCTGATTGAGTTTTTTGAAGATGTGATCAAAAGGTCGATGAGGGCAGAGCTGTAGATGTTGTGTACATGGATTTCAGTAAAGCATTTGACAAGGTTCCTCATGGTAGGCTGCTCTGGAAGGTTAGATCGCATGGGATACAAGACAAGATAGCTGAATGGATAGAAAATTGGCTTCATGCAAGGAAGCAAAGGGTGATAGTGGAAGGTTGCTTCTCGGACTGGAGGCCTGTGACTAGTGGTGTGCCTCAGGGTTCAGTGCTGGTCCATTACTGTTTGACATCTATATCAATTATTTGGATGAAAACACACAACAAGATCAGCAAGTTTGCAGACGATACAAAAGTGGGCGGTTTTGCAGATAGTGAAGATGGTTGTGAAAAATTGCAGCAGGATCTTGATCAAATGGCCAAGTGGGCTGAGGAATGTGATGGAATTTAATACAGAAAAATATGAGGTGTTGCATTTTTGGAAGTCTGTCTTGGGCAGGACCTGCACAGTGAATGGTACGGCTCTGGGTAATGTTGTAGAGCAAAGGGATCGGGGAGTGCAGGTGCAGAGCTCCTTAAAGGTGGAGTCGTAGGTAGATTGGGTGGTCAAAAAAGCATTTGGCACATTGATATAATTGATATAATTTAATTCAGCCAGAGTATTGAGTATAGAAGTTGGAAGGTCATGTTGCAGTTGTATAAGACATTGGTGAGGCCACATATAGACTATTGTGTTCAGTTCTGGGCACTGTGTTATAGGGATTTTCTAGAGATGTATAAGATCATGAGAGGAATAGATCGGATCGATGCACAGAGTATCTTGCCCAGAGTAGGTGAATTGAGGACCAGAGGACATAGGTTTAAGGTGAAGGGGAAAAGACAATAGAAATCTGAGGAGTATAGTTTTCACACAAAGGGTGGTGGATGTATGGAACAAGCTGCCAAAGGAGATCGTTGAGGCAGGGACTATCCCAACATTTAAGTAGCAGTTAGACAGGTACATGGATAGGACAGGTTTGGAGGGATATGGACCAAATGCTGGTAGGTGGGACTAGTGTGGCTGGGACATGTTAGCCAGTGGGGGCAAGTTGGGCCGATGGGCCTGTTTCCACACTGTATGACGCTGTAACTGAAAATGCATCAGTTGCTTACAGATAATAACACAATTTCTGAGTAGTTTACCATTAAACATACCATATTGCAGGAACTATACATCAGGAGGTGCAACTCCAGAGCCAAAAATATCATGAGAGACCCCTTCCACCCCTTCAATGGACTGTTCCAGCTGCTACGGTCAGGCAAACGCCTTCGTTGCCATGCGGTGAGAACAGAGAGGTTGAGAAGGAGTTTCTTCCCAGAGGCCATTCGGACTGTAAACGCCTATCTCACCAGGGACTAACTCTACTGAACGTTTTTCCTTCCAGTATTTATTATGTAAAGGTATGTGTGTGTTATGATTGTGTTTGTAGGTTGTTTGGTTGTTTGGTTGTTTGTCTTTTTGCACAAAAGTCCGCGAGCATTGCCACTTTCATTTCACTGCACATCTCGTATGTGTATGTGACAAATAAACTTGACTTGACTTGACTTGATATTGTAGACACCAAGGTACTGTTATGTCCATGGAATTTTATTTCAATTTTTTTCTGAAGAGCAGCATCACCAACCAATTCTGCAAATCACCCTGACATTTACCCCTCCAATGCACCAGCATGATCAACAAACCAGTTTTCCAGTTGCCTTTGTGCCCTCTGGATAGCTCATCCTCCACGTACTCACAAGTCGAAACTTTTCACTCTGCCAAAGCTCTTCCCCATTTATTAATGTAACTGAAACTATGTAACGCTAAGTGACAACCTCCAAAAAATGAACAAAGAGTACATTTGCAAAAATTGCAGCTTGCACAATTGACCTTAGAACCAAAATAAAATACTGCAATTTACCATTGTTCTAACTCTGAACATGCAATTGTAATGTCTGCAGCATATTTTATGCTGTTGTATGCTTGGATGATTAAAAATGGTAGAGCTATAAACAGGTTATATTTTATTAAAATCTGTAATTCTCTGCTGAACGAGAGTGTCTGGGTATAATAGTGAATAGTTTATCAGGAGTCATATTACATGCTGCTATCAGTTCTTAAAGATATCCTTATGTCTATATACATTGCAAGAAATTATTATTGAAACATGGCTGCCTACTGCCTACTTAAACATATATAATGACATATGTCTGATGAGCATGCTGCTGGTCAGAAGGGCCTTTCCCACTTAGGTGATTTTTCAGCTGACTGGCGGCGACTGTCAAGTTTGCGGCACTCGCCTGAAAACCCAGGGACTGGAACGGCGACTGGCAGACACACACACACACACACACACACACACACACACACACACACACACACACACACACACACACACACACACACACACACACACACACACACACACACACACACAGCACAAAGGCGGGAGCCAGGAAAAGCGGGGGAGCGCTGTCTGAAATTCACACGATGCAAAGCCAAGGTGACACAGACACACACCGCGATGAACAGGAAGGTTAAGACGGCTGGCACAGTGTACGGTAAGTCCTTTAAAAGAGGGGGAGTGGAGGGGAGAAGAGGGGATAAGAGGGTGGGGGGGAAGAAGGGGGGAAGAAGGAGTGGTGACACTCTTAAGAAGCCAGACAACTTTTAAGCCAGAGATACACAGCTGTGAAGTTTGACAGGCATTCAACATTCCCAGTCGGTTATCCTTGGTCCTGAAAACTCGTGCTTATGTTTTTTTCCCCTAATGAGTCAATGAAAATGTCCGGTCAGCAAAGGCAATTAACTAAAACTACCTATGACTACATCGACTACCCACAACTACATGGCGACCCCACTAAAACGGCACCTACGACTACAGAATTATCGATTTTCTCCATGGCGACCAATTTTTGGTCACAGAAAATATTTCAACGTGTTGAAAATTTTGCAGCGACCACTCTGCGGGAACTCCTCATGACCATGAAGGAGACTCACCAGAGACCACCAGCGAACATGTGGCGACCATGTGGTGAGTGCAGAGTCTCCTGCACTCACCTAAAAAGTCTAAGTGGGACAGGCCTTTTAGAATAGAGAGGATGTGGAGCGGATATTTCCACTAATGGGAGAGTCTAGGACCAGAGGTCATAGTCTCACTATTAAATGATGTTCATTTAGGAAGGAGATGAGGAGGAATTTCTTTAGTCAGAGGTTGGTGAATCTGTGGAATTCATTGCAACAGAAGGCTGTGGAGATCAAGTCAATGGATATTTTTAAGGCTTAGATAGATTCTTGATTAGTAAGAGTGTCAGGGGTTATGGGGAGAAGGCAGGAGAATGGGTCTAGGAGGGAGAGATTGATCAGCCTTGATTGAATGGCGGAGTAGACTTGATGGACCGATTCTGATCCTATCACTTATGTACTTATGGTCTTTACATATTGACTTGTCTAATTCTAAAAGTTCCTGCTAGCAGAGATATCAAAGATTGGTTATGTCCCCCTCACTGATCCAGTACATAGTTTTATCCTGGATGTACCTGTAAATGGTGGTCTTTACAAAAACAACAGTAATGTCCATCTTTAACACAGGAAAATCTTTGGAGTGAGTCAGAGCAAAAGTAGCAAGTGGAAGCTGATGTCAACTGGCATCAGGAGGCACTGGAGGGGACGAGTGAGTCTTGAGTCTTGATGGGTGAACTGGGCAGTGTGGGTTGCGATAGGGGCAGTAATGTTTGGATAATTTCAGTTTACCCAGAGTAGATTGCAGGGCACAAACCAGGAGGGGATTGAAACAGTCCAGAAATAACAAAGGCAGGAGCATGGCTTTCAGCAGCAACTGAACTGATAAATGGCCAGAGCTAGGCGTTGTATGCAGGTGACCATTAGCTGTCTGGTGACAACACAGATTCCTTGTCCAAAAGTCAGTTCAGACTATAATCTGACATTAAGGTTACTGATAGACCAAATTCAACATTACAGTCAACATTTTTAGACAATCCGGAACTACTTCCATGTGTGGCAATCTTTTTGCTTGAATTTGTTCCAGTTTAGGATACAGCCTACAGTGCTCATGATGTGTTCTCCTCCATATTTGGGAAACCTAGATGCGGGAAGGATAACTGCTTTTTGTCACACCACCATATAGTCCACATGGTTAAAGGTGCCTGTGTAAAGCTCTAGATCTGTGCACAGTGCAGCACAGGGATCGGCTCCTTAACCAGCAGAGCCTGTGGCAAACATGATGCCGAGATAAACTAATCTAATCTGCCTGCATGTGGTCCATATCACCTCCATTCTGAATACCATCAACAAAGTTCAAACTAAACTCCAGCAACAGCAACGCACTTTCCCATCTGACTCATATTCCCCAACATACATGTTACAACATTCCCAGCACAACCTTTAATTCCATGGCCATTCCAGCCTGTGGCTCCCATTTCCAGAATTATTTTCTCTCACTCCTGACACTTTCAGAATCCTTTACCCTTTCTCAATTTACATCTCACATGGAAGACTGTAACATGCCTGGTGGGACAATGAGATACAAGTCTTTATTATATTAGCACATTCATTCGGGTTATAGGGTTTGCAGGCTTCGCCAGCATTTAATTGTTCTTTGGTAGTTGCTCTTGATACGGGGGTGATGTGTTGCCTTCTCAAACCGCTGATCAGTCTGAAGCAAGGTCCCTGTCTATTCCCTCTCCAGATTGTGCCTGACTTGCAGAATTCCTTCAGCACTTTGTGTTATGCCAACTATATTCTCATTCCCCCTTTCATACAAAGGGTGGTGGGTGTTTGGAACAAGCTGCCAAAGGACGTAGTTGAGGCAGGGACTATCCCAACATATAAGAAACAGGTATACAGGTGCAGTGCATTCAGAAAGTATTCAGACCCTTTCACTTTTTCCACATTTTGTTACATTACAGCCTTATTCTAAAATGGATTAAATTCATTTTTTTTATCGCCAATCTACAAACAATACCTCATAATAAAAATGCGAAAACAGGTGTTTAGAAATTTTTGCAAAGTAGTTAAAAATAAATAACTGAAATATCACATTAGCATAATATTTAGACCCTTTGCTATGACACTCAAAATTGAGCTTTGCTGCATACTGTTTCCATTGATTATCCTTGAGATGTTTCTACAACTTGATTGAAGTCCACAAGTGGTAAATTAAATTGATAGTACATGATTTGGAAAGGCACACACCTGTCTACCTAAGATCCTGCAGTTGACAGTGCATGTCAGAGCAAAACCCAAGCCATGAAGACAAAGGAATTGTCCGTAGACCTCCTAGACAGGTTTGTGTCGAGACACAGATCTGGGGAAGGGTATAAAACTATTTCTGCAGCATTGCAGGTCCCGAAGAGCACTGTGGTCTCTGTCATTCTTAAATGGAAGAACTTTGGAACCATCAGACTCTTCATAAAGCTGACTGCCCGGCCAAACTGAGCAATCGGGGGAGAAGGGCCTTGATCAGGAAGGTGACCAAGAACCCGATGATCACTCTGACAGAGCACCAGAGTTCCTCAGTGGAGATGGGAGAAACTTCCAGAAGGACAACTATATCTACAACACTCCACCATTCAGGCCTTCATGATAGAGTGGCCAGACGGGATGCCACTCCTTAGTAAAAGGCACATGATAGCCCAAAAGGCACCTAAACAAGATTCTCTGGTCTGATGAAACCAAGATTGAACTCTTTGGTCTGAATGCCAAGCATCGTGTTTGGAGGAAACCAGGCACTGCTCATCACCTGGCCAATACCATACCTACGGTGAAGCATGGTGGTGGCAGCATCATGCTGTGGGGATGTTTTTCAGCGGCAGGAACTGGGAGACTAGTCAGAATCAAGGGAAATATGAACGGAGCAAAGTACAGAGAGATCCTTGATGAAAACCTGCTCCAGAGTGTTCAGGACTTCAAACTGGGGCAGATGTTCACCTTCCAACAGGACAATGACCTTAAGCACACAGCCAAGACAATGCAGGAGTGGCTTTGTGACAAGTCTGTGAATGTCCTTGAGTGGCCCAGCCAGAGCCCGGACTTGAACCCGAACGAATATCTATGGAGGGACCTGAAAATAGCTGTGCATCGACGCTCCCCATCCAACCTGACTGAGCTTCAGAGGATCTACAGAGAAGAATGGGTGAAATTACCCAAATACAGGTGTGCCAAGCTTGTCGCGTCATACCCAAGAAGACTTAAGGCTGTAATTGCTGCCAAAGATGCCACAACAACGTACTGAGTAAAGGGTCTGAATACTTATGTAAATATGATATTCCAGTGATTTATTTTTAATTATTTTGCAAACATTTCTAAACACCTGTTTTCACTTTTTTATTATGGGGTATTGTGTATAGATTGATGATAAAATAAATGAATTTAATCCATTTTAGAATAAGGCTGTAAAGTAGCAAAATGTTATCACAAGCCACACTGGAAAAACTCAGCAGCTGAATTTACATCTGTGGAGGCAACAGGCGTAGGTTAACGTTTCAGGTCAAGACCTGCATCAGGAATGGGAAGGGAGAGGCAAGACTGTCATTATATAGCAGTACGAGGGAGGGGTGGGACAGAAGCTGGTAGATGATGTAAAGAAGCCAATGTGGGGGTAATGAGCAAGTAGAACCAGGTAGATGGTGAGGACAGGGGAGGGGATGGGAAAGGTGGACAAAGGGACAAAGGAACTTGGTCGACCAGTGAGTGAGTGAGTGAGTGAGTGTGAGTGAGTGAGTGAGTGAGTGAGTGAGTGAGTGAGTGAGTGAGTGAGTGAGTGAGTGAGTGAGTGAGTGAGTGAGTGAGTGAGTGAGTGTGTGTGATAGGAACACCAGGGGTGTGAGTTATCTGAAAATGGAAATTTTAATGTTCATACCAATGGACTGTATGATACCCACGTGAAATATGAGATGTTGCCTCCATTTGCTTGTGGCCCCTCTGCTGCAATGGAAAAGGTCAAGGATCGTCAAGGTGAATTAAAATAACATGCAACTGAAAATTGAGATGAGCAGGCGAGGGAGTCACAAAGAGAGCAGTTCCTGCAGAATGCAAAGGGGGCAAGGAGAGGGAAAGACATAGCTGATGGTTGGAGAATACTGCAGCTGGCACAAATAATATTCCCTCATATCTGCTCTCACCACCCTTCTCGCTAGATAGCACAGTGATAGCACAGTTCACTTGGTCCTTGTCTTTCGTCCTCATCAGCCTCCACATCCAAAATATCATCCTTATCAGCCATATCTGCTGGCTCCACCATGTTCTTCTCCCACACACATCACCTGACCATCCAGATCACTTCGCCCTGCGTTCTCCTTTCCCATCCCCTTTACCTTCCCCTCCGCCACCTGGTTCCACTTGCCCATCATCCCCTCCCTGTCTGGCTTCAACTATCACCCAAACTGGATGCGTCGAATTTTAAGTGCTCAAGATTCTGTTCTCAAAATAAACAAGTCAACAGGCAGCTGGAGGAAGAAGAAGGTCAAGCTGGTGCGATTCCATTGCTAATTATCCCAAAGATGAAGGGTTGGTGGTCACATCAGAAGTGCTTTCTGGAATAGGAGTGTGCAATTTCTGTATCTATACCCAATCTGATGTTGAGCTAAGTGCCCGGTCCACCGAATGTAACTTTAGGAGGAGAAAACGATGCAATAACTACTTATCAATGGAGATGAGACAGGTACACAGTAGTCAGATAGAGGAGCTTTGGCTTAGTTGCTCACCCTCTCTTCTAATTATCCTTCTTTACCTCCCAAAATTATCTCTGAGTCCCTACATGATTGTCAACCCAAATTTGTCCTCTGCTGAAAGTCACCAATATTGGAACAGCGGCCAGAACCTGGTTGCAGCCAATACATCCAGCTGTCTATTTCAGGGCGAATGACAGGAAAATCAGATTTCTCTGCAATGGGGAATGAAGGCTTCCTTCAGCATTACTAAAATTGACTTCTCGCACACACTTCTGATGTGACCGACAACCCTTCATCTTTGGGATAATTAGCAATGGAATCGCACCTGCTTGACCTTCTTCTTCCTCCAGCTGCCTGTTGACTTTTTTTATTTTGAGAGCATAATTGCATAGAATACTGCAGAGAACTGTAATTTTCTAGCCCTTTGCAGAGGCGTACAAATAGGCAGTCCAACATCAGTGGAAGCAGCTGAATCTCTGCTTCAGTGTGTCCACTGTTTGTTCCATGTCAACCCCTGCAGAGGCATGGGGTCATTTCAGTTTGTTTTAGCTGCTGCTGTAGATTACAAAGTGGTATCCCAAGTCAGACAATCTATGTACCCCTAAATCAATTCATTGATACTGTATCTGCACTGCCACCCACAAGGAGAAGCTGACAAGGTACATTGTAACAAACAAAATGCTGGCAGGTCCAACACTCTGTGTGTTGTTCCAAATTTGAGGGCGGGAGAGGGCTGATAATCAGAAATCACAAACCTGATCCAAGTCTGGTCAGTAGAGAAGGGCGGTGGGAGTGGTACGTGGTGATGACCCATCAGAGATTTTTATGATGAAATGCCCTTTGTTTAATTCCTTCAGTTCATGATTAATAACGTGTTAACTATTGACCACTCCACTCAGGTTTAACATCGGAAATGGGAGCAGGGGAACACCAGTCATCTCCTTGCCTCTATTCTGCCATTCAACAAGATCTTGGCTGATGTTTTACCTTGGTCACACTCTTCTGCACTAATTCCTTATTCCTTGCAAGGTGGGGATTACGATCTTGAGGAGTTGGTGTATAATTGGTGTATAATTGATGAGTGGGAAATTTTGTTCCGGGGTGTTGATAGAGAGAAAGCAAATAAGGGGACTCACCTTACCATAGTCCCATTTCCAGGATTTTATGGGAGTGCCCACTGGTAGATAAAAACAGTGCCAGTCAGAACCTTTTATCTTACTACAATCTACTATACTATTACTACCTACTAACCCTACCATACTCCTTATACACTGACTGATTGTAGACTTTAGGAGAGCACCCCCTCCCCTCACCCCACTCACCATCAACAACACCACAGTCACGTCTGGGAACCATCATCTGCAAGGACCTTAAATGGGGGGCCGCCATCGACTCCACAGTCAAAAAGGCACAAGAGGATGTACTTCCTGTGGCAGCTGAGGAAGCACAATCTGCCAGAGGCAACGATGGTCCAATTCTACATGGCCATCGCAGAGTCTGTCCTCACCTTCTCCATCATGGTCTGGTTTGGCTCAGCCACCAAGCACGACATCCAGAGGCTGCAGCGAATCGTCCGAATAGCTGAGAAGGTTATTGGCTGCGACCTTCCCTCCATTGACGAACTGTACACTGCAAGGGCCAGGAAGCAAGCGGGTAAGATCATCTCTGACCCCTCGCACCCTGGCCACAAACTCTTTGAAACACTTTCCTTTGGAAGGCGACTCCGGACTGTCAAAGCTGCCACAGCCTGATATAAAAACAGCTCTTTTCCACGAGTAGTAGCTCTACTCAATAACTAAAAATCTGTAGCCTCCTATTACTCTGGTATTTTATTAATTCACATGTTTAATTGATAATGTTTTATTATTAATGTTTAATATTTTATGTGGCATTCATAATTGTCACTGTATGTCATGCTGTCACTTGCGGGCGGAGTACCAAGGCAAATTCCTTGTATGTGAATACTTGGCCAATAAACTTATTCATTCATTCATTCATTCATTCATTCATTCATTCATTCATGACTGCTGCCAAACACCAATCCAACTCCACAAGTTCGCAGGCGACATCACCATAGTGGGCTGGATATCAAATAATGACAAGAAGGAATGCAGGAAATAAATGTTGTACCTTGTAACCTGGTGCCAAAACAACAACCACTCGCCCAATGCCAGCAAGACAAATGAAATTGTGATCAACTTCAGGAAGCTAAGTGGCACACATACTCTTCTATACATTGATTGTGCTAAAGTAGAGATGGTTGATAACTTCAAGTTCTTAGGAATAAATAGCACCAGCAATTTGTCCTGGACCAGCCACTTTGAAGCAATGGCCAAGAAAACACACCAACACCTTTACTTCCTTACAAGGCTTAGGAAGTTTGACATGTCCCCAACAACCCTCACCAACTTCCACAGGTGTGCCATAGAAAGCATTTTATCAGGATGCATCACAGCATGGTTTGGGAACAGCTCAATCCAAGACTGCAAGACATTGCTGAGAGACCGCGTGGACGTTGCCCAGACCATTACGCAAACCAACATTCCTTCCATGACTATCTACGCTTCAAGTTCCGCTCTTACTCCCCCTCCCCCCCATTCGTAATAAGGACAGTCCCCCTTGTCCTCACGTTCCACCCCATCAGCCGTCGCATACAACATATAATCCTCCAACATTTTCACCACCTCCAAAGGGATCCCACATCTTCCTATCTCCACCCCTTTCTGCTTTCCACCGAGACCATTCCCTCCGAAACTCCCTGGTCAACTTGTCCCTTCCCACCCAAACCATCCCCTCCCCAGGTACTTTCCACTACAACCGCAGAAGATGCAACACCTGTCTCTTTACCTCCCCTCTCGACTCCATCCAAGGACCCAAACAGTCTTTTCAGGTGAGGCAGAGGTTCACTTGCTACTCCTCCAACCTCATCTACTGTATCCGCTGTTCTAGGTGTCAATTTCTCTACATCGGCGAGACCAAGCGCAGGCTCGGCGATCGTTTCGCTGAACAACTCTGCTCAGTCAGTCTTAACCAACCTGATCTCCCGGTGGACCAGCACTTCAGCTCCTCCTCCCATTCCCATACTGACCTTTCTGTCCTGGGCCTTCTCCATTGTCAGAGTGATGCCCAGCGCAAATTGGAGGAACAGCACCTCATATTTTGCTTGGGTAGTTTACACGCCAGCGGTATGAACATTGACTTCTCTAACTTCAGATAGCCCTTGCTTTCTCTCTCCATCCCCTTCCCCTTCCCAGTTGTCCCACTAGTCTTACTGTCTCCACCTACATTTTATCTTTGTCCCGCCCCCTCCTCTGACATCAGTCTCAAGAAGGGTCTCAACCCGAAACATCGCCCATTCCTTCTCTCCTGAGATGCTGCCTCACCCACTAAGTTATTCCAGCATTTTGTGTCTACCTTCAATTTAAACCAGCATCTAATAATAATAATAATAATAATAATAATAATAATAACCTTTATTGTCATTGTACAAGACAACGACATTTTGTTGGAGCAGTCCTCCAGCTGCACAGGAATATGAGTATAAAAATACGTTTAAAAAAGAACTATTAAAAAATTAGACTATAAACATATAGGAGTATGGGCGGGTGTGTGAGAGAGAGGGGGGGAATCAGTGTGGGAGGGGGATAGAGTTCAGTAGTGTCACAACTCCATGGTAGAAGCTGTTTTTTAGTCGTCGTGCGGGCGCTCAGTGTCCTGTATCGTCTTCCTGAGGGCAGGGGGGTGAAGAGGCAGTGTCCAGGGTGTGTGCTGTCTCTAATGATGCCCTTGACCCTCCGGATGCAGCGGGTCCGGTAGATGTCCTCCAGTCTGGGGAGCTGGGTGCCAGTGATCCTCTCAGCAGTCTTAATGACGCGTTGGAGAGCTTTCCTGTTCTCTGCGGTGCAGCCAGAGTACCATACTGTGATGCAGTATGTGAGAACTGACTCGATGGCTGACCTGTAGAAGCTCACCAGCAGCTGTTGTGGGAGACGTGCCCTCTTCAAGCACCTCAGGAAGTGAAGCCTTTGAAGTCATTTCTTGACCGTCGCCGTGATGTTGACGGTCCAGGTCAGGTCGTGGCTGATGTTGACCCCGAGGTACCTGATGTTCTGCACAGCCTCCACTGTCTCGCCGTTAATGGTGATGGGCTGATGGACGAAGGTCTTCGGTCTCCACCTGAAGTCCAGGATCATCTCCTTTGTTTTTGCTGCGTTGAGGATCAGGTTGTTCTCACGGCTCCAGCTCACCAGGTTCTCTACCTCTGTCCTGTAGGCGGCCTCGTTGTTACTCGTGATCCTGCCTACCACGATGGTGTCATCTGCAAACTTTAATATGGTGTTGGCCTCGTGGGTGGGTTTGCAGTCGAGAGTGTAGAGGGAGAAGAGGAAGGGGCTCAACACACAGCCCTGTGGTGCACCGATGTTCAGGGTGATCCTGGAGGAGATCTGCCTCCCCATGCGCACAGTCTGTGGTCGGCCGGTGAGAAAGTCCAGGACCCAGCTGCTCAGGTGTGTGTTGAGGCCCAGGTGTTCCAGCTTGGTGACTAGTTTATGGGGGGGATGGTGTTAAAGGCGGAGCTATAATCTATGAATAGCATCCGCACATAACTGTCCCGCTGGTCAAGGTGTGTCAGGGTGGAGTGGAGGGCCAGTGACACTGCGTCCTCCGTCGACCTGTTTGCCCTATAGGCAAATTGGTGGTGGTCTAAGGAGGGGGGGATGCTGTTCTTCAAGTGTCCCAGTATCAGACGTTCGAAGTACTTCATCACCACCGGTGTCAGCGCCACTGGCCGATAGTCGTTGAGGGACCTGATGGCTGCAGTTCTTTCTTACCCTTTTACCTGTATCTGTACACTGTGGATGGCTTGATTGTAATCATGTGTAGTCTTTTTGCTGTTGATATAGCACGCAACAAAAAAAGCTTTTTACTCTACATCGGTACACGTGACAATAATAAACAATACTAAACTTAGAATGGAAATGTCAAAGACTAGAGAGTATGACTTTAAGGTGAGAGGTTTAAAGGAAATATGCAGAACAAGATGTTTTTTACACAGAGCGTGGTCTTCTTCTTCATGCGTATACACAGCCTAAAGTTGTAGGACAACTTGTTCTATTTGATCTTATTTGATTGTGCACGCCAGGTTGATTGCATTCGTCAAAACGGGGCAGACCACATGGAGGTTGCAAGCTCCCATCCCACAGAGCGTGGTGGGAACCTGGAACACACTGCCAGGAGTAGTGGTGGAGGCAGATACAATAGTGGTGCTTAAGAGGTTTTGAGATAGGCACATGGATATGCAGGGAATGGAGGGATATGGATCATGACCCTGCAGATGAGATTAGTTAGTCTTGGCATTATGTTCGATACAGATATTATAGGCTGAAGATCCTGTTCCTGTGCTGTTCTAAGTAACACAGCAGATACTATCGCACCTATACGTTTAAATATTTTTGATTGTCGAAGAATTGTCATGTAAACATTTACTGCCAAATCACCAAGGAAAGTCTTTAAAATTGAAAGACATGGTTAATTGCGTTAATGCCAATTTCTTTAACACAATTTGACATATTCTGGCATAGGGCAAGATAAAACAGCTAGATTGGCAGTGAAGTGTTCTTTAGTTTTTTGCATTGACTGATCGACTGCTGAATGAAAAGCAACTTACTTTGTTCTCACTGACAGGTGCTTCATTTATTTTATTTCAATAACATGTATTGAGCAATTTTATTCCCTTATCATTTTGTAACTGCTTTAGCTGAAATGCTAGCTTTTGATGTGATTAATGTATCATCTGAAGGATAGGATTTGTTGCATGTTATTTAGAGACACTTTATGAATTATTACAATTTCCAATTACCAAGAAAAAAATAGATTTCCAATTGCAAGAAAACTTCAGTCGTCCTTTGATCTAATCCTCCAGAGAAAGCTTACTAAACATGCAGTTTTACTTTATGCATATTTTTCTTTGTACTTTCCTTCTTAAGCAAGAAAATTAATCAACAACAGGAAAATCTGTGGCTTTACACAGATTAACAAACAAAACAATTAAAAAATGAAATATGAGGCACGTTTCCAAAAGGGTTTTATGGCAAAATGCCTTTTGTTTTAATTATTTCAGTTCATTGTTGGTAATGTGCTAACTATTACCCACTCTACAGAGGTTCAGCGTATGATATAGAAGGAGGAGAATGCCATGCACCTCCTTGCCTCTGTTCTCTCATTCAAAAGGTCATGACTGATATTGTACCTCCGTGGCATTTTTTTTGCACCAACACTGTATCCCTTGATTTCCTTAATATCCAACAATCCATCATTACCAGCCTAGTATATACTCATTGTTTGAGCCCCCACAGATGCCTTGGGTAGAGAATTCTAAAAGTCCACTTGAATGAAGCATTTCATGCCTCATTCCAACCCTGACGTCGTCCTGGTCCGAAAGGTGCAAACTAGGGAAAACAGCACCTTGCAATTATCTTGTCAAGCCCAAAAGAGAAATGAATGGTTCAATGTAATCATCTCTAAACTCCAGACTATTAATCTGCTCTGTTTAACCTCTGCACATGGATCAGTCACCCTACTCCAACGAGCAGCCTGCTGGACTTGTGTTGCCCTCATTGCATTGTATGTATATCCTAAGATAGACATAAAAAGCTGGAGTAACTCAGCCGGTAAGGCAGCATCTCTGGAGAAAAGGAATAGGTGACATTTTGGGTTGAGACCTGTAGATGGTTCATGTATGCAACCAATAATATAGCTACTTCAGTACCACTAACCACTCCTTAGTTATCAAGTATAATAACTCTCTCTCTCTCCCTCTCTCCCCTGGTTTCAGCACGGTGATAGACTGTATGCAGTCAGTGCTGGAATGTGTCTAACCTGTGTGATCATTAAACGTTAAGTAAAGCTACAAGTGTGTCAGACTTTAATCTTTACATGGTGTCAGAATGGCTGGTGGTCGAAACCGTCAACCAGCCATTAGTGACTATTCTTAACAAACCCATACATGTTGCCCCTGCCAGACTGCAGAGCATGATGCTGCAGCTCCAGTGTTTTGATTTCCAAATCGTATACAAGAGGGGCACTGAGATGCATGTGGCCGACACTCTGTCTCGTGCCCCACGAGCCTCCTGTGACCGTCACCCTTACGAGCAGGAAGACCTGTTGGTACTGAACATCAACTTTGTCCCGACCAAGCAGCTGCAGTGCCTGACCGAGCACACCGCCGCTGACCCTGCTTTGCAGCAGCTTGCAGCCGTTATCAAGCGCGGCTGGCCCGACAGACGCACCACTTTGCCGTCGGGTGCCCAACCGTTCTTCCTGGTCCGCGATGAGCTGGTGATCCAAGATGGTGTTATCGTCAAGGGCCACAAGGTCGTGGTCCCAGCCTCTCTGTATGATCTATACTACAACGCAGCCCACAGCGGTCATCCTGGGGTCGATGCCACTATTTCTCATGCCCAAGGACAATTCTACTGGCCTGGTATGGCCAAATACATCAGGGACCGAGTGTCCTCCTGTTCCTCCTGCAACAACCTCGCCCCACACCAGCAGCATCAGCCCCTTTTGCAGCAGCCGGCACCTACCATGCCCTGGACATCGCTGGCTGCTGACATATTCGAATGGCGGGGCAAGCAGTTTCTCGTCCTGGTTGACTCGTACTCCAACTGGTTCGAGGTGGACCTACTTCCTTCCATCACCTCCGAGATGGTTATCAGCAAACTGCGCAGGCACTTCGCCACCTTCGGTGCCCCTGTCCGCTTGCAGACCGACAATGGCCGGCAATTTACAAGCGCCGAATTCAAGGCTTTCGCTGCCAAGTGGAACTTCCATCACTACACCAGCAGCCCTGAGTATCCACAGAGTAATGTCCTGGCCGAGCGGGCTGTGCGGAGTGCTAAGGGTCTGCTGGAGCAGTTCCGCCTGTCTAACTGCGATTTCTACCTGGGCCTACGTAACATCTCCCGGGACCCGACCATGGGTTCCCCTGCCCAGCGTCTGATGTTGAGGATGACAAGACCACCTATGCCAATCGCCCAACAGGCTCTGCTACCCAAAGTGCTAGAGCCTGCCACTGTCCAACAGCGGAATTGAACAGAAGTATGATGTTCAACGACGTTCCCACGACAGGTCCTGCCGACCGCTGTCGCATCTACTGCCCGGGCAGGTCGTTCGGATGCAGACTACCACCGGCTATTCCTGCCTCGCGACCGTGGTTGGTGTGGCTGACTCTCCCAGATCTTACCTGGTAGACTACGATGGGACTGTCTATCGTCGGAGCCGTCAACACCTGTTGGCTGTGAACGAGCCGAAGCCTGCACCTGCGGGTCCTTATGCTCCTCCGTTGCTGTTCCAGCCTGCTACTGCCGTTTGCCCTGCTGTTCCCTGCATGCCCCAGACCCCTCGCCTATTGCGTTCTCCTCCTCCACTGCCGCCAGGTTTTGGCCGGGTTGCTTCCACTCCTGCACGTTCGTCTTCCCCTCCTGCCTCTCCCGCTCCGACTGTGTCTCCTCCTGCTTTAACATTCTACGCCTTCTCTTCTTTCCGATGTGGGGGGGGGGGGGGAAGGCGCTGTACGCATGCGTTCGGGTCGCATTGTTAAGCCGCCTGTTCGCTACGGCGACTTTGTTTAAACTCGCATGCTTTGTGTAATCACACTGCCACGGCTCCTATTCTGTTTTGATTTCTAAGGGGAAGGATGTAGATGGTTCATGCATGCAACCAATAATATAGCTACCTCAGTACCACTAACCACGCCTTAGTTATCAAGTATAATAACTCTCTCTCTCTCTCTCTCTCTCTCCACTGGTTCCAGCACGGTGATAGACTGTATGCAGTCAGTTCTGGAATGTGTCTAACCTGTGTGATCATTAAACGTTAAATAAAGCTACAAGTGTGTCAGACTTAACTTCTTTACAACTTCTTCAGACTGAGTATATCCTACCTCATTTAACAGACCTGCACACGATTTTCCAGGAGGAACGACACCAGAACCCTGTATCATTTTAGTAAGATGATATTTCACTGCAATTAAGTCATGTGCTGTTTGTCTTCCTAATTTCTTGCTGTACCTGTTGCAACACCATGACAGAATATGGTGGTCAGATGCCAACGCCACAAAATGAGAATGGAAACAGCAACACACTCCCCAATCCAATGGCCAGAGACAACTTCATCTGTGGAAGCTATGGGAGGGTCTACCTATCAAGGAGAGGCCCAGTCAGCCACAGAAAGAAATGCAATCACAGGTGAAACATTCCCCTCTCTAAACAGGATGACATCAAAGCCCCATCAACATGTCTTGCAGATGGTAGAATGCTAACTCTAACTGTAACCTATTCAGTAAAGGGCCTGTCCCACGAGCATGCGATTCCATGCGGCAAGCGCGACCTAACGTGGTCGCTTGAGCCATACGGTCTCTCGGGGCCGGTCCCACTTCGATCGCCGGAGCCGTATGGAGTTGTGCGGAGCTGGTCCCGACATCGCGCGGGACTCCGAAAAACTGACCATGTTCAAAAATTCCGCGCAGCAACGGCCTGCCGGCCCGCAACCGCCTCAACACCGTACGCACCACCTCGACAGGCGTTCGTAGCATCTCGATGCCGTACGCAGCGTCTTGACGCCGTACTCACGCACGTACTTCCTGCGGACTTTGCTCGAACTTCACGTCACTCACTCGACCTCCGCGCGGCCCCCGCTTCCAGTTTGGTCGCGCTCGCCGCATGCAGGCGCATGCTGGTGGGACCGGCCCTGTACGGGGATCACTCGACCTCCGCGAGGCCCTCGCTTCCGGTTTGGTCGCGCTCGCCACATGCAGGTCGCATGCTCGTGGGACAGGCCCTTAAGTCTCAATGATTTGGGTATAAGAGTATGAAGTTACCTAATTAGAGAGTCTAACAAGTTTCACATTCATCACTCTTTCCTTTTTGCTAACCATCTGATTGGGTCATTGACTACTGAATCATGTATTGTCTTTCTGCTGACTGGTTAGCATGCAACAGAAGCTTTTCACAGTACCTCGGTACACATGACAATAAACTAAACTGAAACTGAAATTATAAGGTTGTGAAATCCAATCGTAAAACTATTAAACCAATAAATATTTAAAATTAAATATTAAGAGCGGCACGGTGGCGCAGCGGTAGAGTTGGTACAGAGCGGTACAGTACTTGCAGCGCCAGAGACCCGGGTTTGATCCGATTACGGGTGCTGTCTGTACGGAGTTTGTACATTCTCCTCTTGAGTATGTGGGTTTTCTCCAAGATCTTCGATTTTCTCCCACACTCCAAAGACGTACAGGTATGTAGGTAATTTGGCTTGGTAAATGTAAAAATTGTCCCTAGTGTTTGTGGGATAATGTTAATATGCGGGGATTGCTGGTCGCTGCGGACCCGGTGGGCCAAAGGGCCTGTTTCCGCGCTGTATCTTGAAACTCTAAATTAAACTAAATTAAATCAATTCCTTACTCATCATGTCCACCCTCTGTAGACACTGCATTCTATGCTTTATGTTTACAACTGGTATGGGAAAAATCGTTATATTGTTCTAGGTCGGATGTCATCCGTTGAATGGTGGAAGGACTTGAGGATCACCAAAGGACACAATGTGCTGGAGTAACTCAATGGGTCAGGCAACATCTCTGGAGAACATGGATAGGTGATGTTTCAAGTCGGGACCCTTCTTCATGCTCGAAATGACCTGCCCGGAAATATCACCTTTTAGTTTTGTTTACTTTAGAGATACAGTGTGGAAACACTATATTTTGTTCTGCTGCATCCATGCCAACCAACGATCACCCATACAAAAGTTCTATCCTACATGCTAGGGACGATTTACAGAAGCCAATGCATCTACAAACCTGCACATCTTTGGTATGTGGGTGGAAACCAGAGCACCCGGCGAAAACCTACACGGTCAATGGGAGAATGTACAAACACCATACAGTTTGCACACCAGGACAGGATTGAACCTGAGTCTCTGGCACAGTGAGGCAGCAACTCTACCGCAGCGTCATTGTGCCAACTATCTGTAATATCCGGAGATGCTGACTGACCCACTAAATTACTCCAGCACTGTTATATTTTAATAAACCAGCACCAGTTTTTATAGATAAGTGAAGAGAAAAAGATTAGTTAAAACAAATGTAGGTCCATTGCAGTCAGAAACAGGTGAATTGATCATGGGGAACAAGGACATGGCAGACCAATTGAATAACTACTTTGGTTCTGTCTTCACTAAGGAAGACATAAATAATCTGCCGGAAATAGCAGGGGACCGGGGGTCAAATGAGATGGAGGAACTGAGTGAAATCCAGGTTAGCCGGGAAGTGGTGTTAGGTAAATTGAATGGATTAAAGGCCGATAAATCCCCAGGGCCAGATAGGCTGCTTCCCAGAGTACTTAAGGAAGTAGCCCCAGAAATAGTGGATGCATTAGTGATAATTTTTCAAAACTCTTTAGATTCTGGAGTAGTTCCTGAGGATTGGAGGGTAGCTAATGTAACCCCATTTTTTAAAAAGGGAGGGAGATAGAAAACGGGGAATTACAGACCAGTTAGTCTAACATCGGTAGTGGGGAAACTGCTAGAGTCAGTTATTAAAGATGGGATAGCAGCACATTTGGAAAGTGGTGAAATCATTAGACAAAGTCAGCATGGATTTATGAAAGGTAAATCATTTCTGATGAATCTTATAGAATTTTTCGAGGATGTAACTAGTAGGGTGGATAAGGGAGAACCAGTGGATGTGTTATATCTGGACTTTCAGAAGGCTTTCGACAAGGTCCCACATAAGAAATTAGTATACAAACTTAAAGCACACGGTATTGGGGGTTCAGTATTGATGTGGATAGAGAACTGACTGGCAGACAGGAAGCAAAGAGTAGGAGTAAACGGGTCCTTTTCACAATGGCAGGCAGTGACTAGTGGGGTACCGCAAGGCTCAGTGCTGGGACCCCAGCTATTTACAATATATATTAATGATTTGGACGAGGGAATTGAATGCAACATCTCCAAGTTTGCCGATGACACGAAGTTGGGGGGCAGTGTTAGCTGTGAGGAGGATGCTAGGAGGCTGCAAGGTGACTTGGATAGGCTGGGTGAGTGGGCAAATGCATGGCAGATGTAATATAATGTGGATAAATGTGAGGTTATCCACTTTGGTGGCAAAAACAGGAAAGTAGACTATTATCTGAATGGTGGCCGATTAGAAAAAGGGGAGATGCAACGAGACCTGGGTGTCATGGTACACCAGTCATTGAAAGTAGACCTGCATGTGCAGCAGGCAGTGAAGAAAGTGAATGGTATGTTAGCATTCATAGCAAAAGGATTTGAGTATAGGAGCAGGGATGTTCTACTGCAGTTGTACAGGGTCTTGGTGAGACCACACCTGGAGTATTGCATACAGTTTTGGTCTCCTAATCTGAGGAAAGACATTCTTGCCATAGAGGGAGTACAGAGAAGGTTCACCAGACTGATTCCTGGGATGTCTGGACTTTCATATGAAGAAAGACTGGATAGACTCGGCTTGTACTCGCTAGAATTTAGAAGATTGAGGGGGGATCTTATAGAAACGTACAACATTCTTAAGGGGTTGGACAAGCTAGATGCAGGAAGATTGTTCCCGATGTTGGGGAAGTCCAGAACAAGGGGTCACAGTTTAAGGATAAGGGGGAAATCTTTTAGGGCCGAGATGAGAAAAACATTTTTCACAGAGAGTGGTGAATCTCTGGAATTCTCTGCCACAGAAGGTAGTTGAGGCCAGTTCATTGGCTATATTTAAGAGGGAGTTAGATGTGGCCCATGTGGCTAAAGGTATCAGGGGGTATGGAGAGAAGGCAGGTACAGGATACTGAGTTGGATGATCAGCCATGATCATATTGAATGGCGGTGCAGGCTCGAAGGACCGAGTGGCCTACTCCTGCACCTATTTTCTATGTTTCTGTGTTTCTAACCACAGTTCTTTATTTCAACTAAAGGTCCACCTCTGATTATCTGGCACCCTTGATTCCAGAGCCTTTCATGCATTATCCATTTTGCCAGACCAACAGAGGTCACGGTTTTGGGGGAGACCAAGGTACCAGCTGGCAAAGGCATTTGAATTAGAAAACATGTCAGCCGGTGGAAATAGAAATGTTGCTGGACATTAAGGTCCTAATGGTGGAGATGAGTGAATTCTGACACTCTTTTTGTGCAATTTCAATAAGCTAAGCACCTTTACTGCTGAGACCACAACTTATATCTGTAATCATTCTTCCTTAAGGATGCTGATGCTCTTACTCTTTTACTGAAAGCCTTGCAACAAATTTACATTCAAACCTTTGTTGTTAAAACCAGTCACTGCACAAGAATGGCCTGAGCTCCCTCATCTTTATGCACTCTCACTTAATCAACAAAATATAATCCTTATAACATTTTTGAGAACAGCAACAGAATTCTAGTTGGTAACAAAATATATTCTACTCTGAATGCGAAATGGAAGAAATACATTTATGAAATCTCTTTTGATAGGTGAAATTGAAGACAATGTTTCTTGCAAAGGGTATACCAACAATATTAGAATTCGTTCTTTAATGTTTCAACATTGCGCAGTTCAGTGTTTACAGCCAGAGATTATTGGTGTGGCTTAGTTATTATTCATCATGTAAAAAATTGCTTCATAGGCATTCCCAGCATTTCCCAAATAGAATAACTGGACTAAAAGAGCACTGGTGTTCCAATTCTGGTAACAGGTTTGTTGTTTACTTGTGTGATAGATGTGTAGGTGATTATTGGACTCAGCAAGACTCATTCTTCAATTTATCACATATTTGCCACAGTAGAAGATCTGCCTCTTAATGTTAGCTCAGAAGAGAAAACAAAACAGTGTTAGATGTGAGAACCTAGTGGCTGGCACTCATGTTCTGAAATAGCCAGTCTAAACTTTTATACCTCAACGCATCCCAATTGTATTAGAATGAGGGTAGATTTGGAGCAACATAATTTTCAGAGTTAGGATAATTGGAGGAGGTTAAAGAGTTTGAGAACAATGGATTGGAACATAGGAGGAGGTTTTAGAATATAAACTTTGGCAGATCAAAAGCCAATGCTGAGTTGGTACAAATTTGGAGTTAAAGGGTAAGTGGATTGGGGGGGGGGGGTATTATGGTGGGGCTTTTGAAGGAAGGAGGCTAAAGCGTGGAAGGTTAGCAAATATATAATTGGGATAAGTAGGTGTAGAATGACTCAGGCCAAACGCTCAGCCATTCAGGCCATTCTTGTGCAGTGAGCCGGTTTTAACAGAAAACGCTTGGAAGGAAATTTGCTGTTAGGACCTTCAGTAAACGAGAAAGAGCATGGGCATCTGGGCATCTGAGAGGCAGTCTTTAAAGGGGTAGGTATGGTAAAGAGAAAGATGGCGTTGTCACAGAGGTTGAGAGTGATGACAAATGGCTGCAGATAGCGAAATATTGCATGGAAAGAAGGAATAAGAAAGAACCTGCAAGTAAGGAACATTAGAAAACGTTTGAACCATCCAGAAAACGTCCATTTTTTTAATATGTGCTATCCTCCACCTGACTCATCTGCAAAATCAACCCTCCCTTACTTGGATCCAACTATTACTTGCTAGTTCTTGCCCATCCCTTCCCCACCTGCTTCTAACAACTATCTCCTCTCTGCTCCTGTCTTGAAGAAGGGTCCAGATCTGAAACGTCATCGTGCTAGGCATGTTTAGTAAGTTTGCAGATGACACTAAAATAGGTGAGAGTGTAGACAGTGAAGAATGTTATCAAGAATTACAGCAGGATCTTGATCAGCTGGGCAAGTTGCCCAAGGAATGGCTGACAGAGTTTCATTCAGATAGGTGTGAGGCGTTGGATTTTGGGAAGTTAAAATGGGGCAGGAACTTCACAGTGAACAGTAGAGCTATGTTTAGTTTAGTTATTTTATTGTCACATGTACAGAGGTGCAGGGAAAAGTTTTTTGTTGCTTGCTAACCAATCAGCAGGTGGAATATTCATGATGATCATTGAGCTGTTGGAATCACAATGTCCCTGATGTCATCTGTTGCCGACCCAGATTTCTCATGCTCTTTTCTTGCTTCCTTTAGACTTTGGACTTTGGAGATACAGCATGGAATCAGGCACTTCGTCCCACCGAGTCTGCACCGACCAATGATCACAGCAGCACTATCCTGCACACAAGAGTAATTTCTCAATTTTACAGAAGCCAATTAATTTACAAACCTGTTTAAGAAGGAACTGCAGAAGCTGGAAAATCGAAGGTAGACAAAAGTGCTGGTGAAACTCAGCGGGTGCAGCAGCATCTATGGAACGGAGGAAATAGGCAACGTTTCGGGCCGAAACCCTTCTTCAGAAGCAAGGGCAGTCTGCACCCTAGCGGCATAAACATTGAATTCACCAATTTCCGGTAGCCCTTGCTGTCTCCTCCCCTTCTCAGCTCTCCCTCAGCCCTTGGGCTCCTCTTCCTTTTTCCTTTCTTCTCCACGTACCTCCCACCCCCCCCCCCCCCCCACCCACCCCCCCCCCCCCCCCCCACCCCCAGATCAGTCTGAAGAAGGGTTTCGGCCCGAAACGTTGCCTATTTCCTTCGCTCCATAGATGCTGCTGCAACTGCTGATTTTATCCAGCACTTTTGTCAAACTACAAACCTGTGTGTCTTTGAAGTATGGGTGGATACCGCAGCACCCGCAGAAACCCCATGCTGTCAGGGGAACGTACAAACTCCGTACAGACAGCATCTGTTTTCAGGATCAAACCCAGGTCTCTGGCGCTGTAAGGCAGCAACTGTACTGCTGTGCCATCGTGCTGCCCCATTGTGCCATTCTGTGGCATCCAGTTCCTCCCCCTACAATGAATGTGAAGAAGGGTCAGACCCAAAACGTCACCTATCCAATTTCTCCAGAAGAAGGGTTTCGGCCCGAAACGTCGCCTATTTCCTTCGCTCCATAGATGCTGCTGCACCCGCTGAGTTTCTCCAGCAATTTTGTGTACCTTCTCCAGAGATACTGCCTGGCCTGCTGTTACTCCTGCATTTTCTGTCTACCTAAGGTGATAATTGCTTCCACTTATGGCTCCACCAGATTGATTTTGTTTGTCTGATTTTTGTTCTATTTCCACTATCTTTCACATTGAGTGATTATCCCCAGGCAGATTATCTCATGCTCTATCCCCGATCTTTCCCTTTATTATCTCTCACACACTTCTTTATCTTTCATTTTAAAACGTTTGTCTCCAATGCCTTTTCTTGTTTTGATGAAAGATAATTTACCTGAAATACTGACTCTTAAAATCTGCTGCCTGTATTTATTCCAGCACTGTTTTCAATATATCCAGTTTTATGGTCTACATCAGCAGCAGTCGAGTTGCTGCCTTACAGCTCCAGAGACCCAGGTTCGATCCTGACAATGGGTACTGTCTGAACGGAGTTTGTACGTTCTCACTGTGACCGCGTGGCTTTTCCCCGAGTTCTCCAGTTTCCTCCCACACTCCAAACTCGGACTGGTTTGTAGGTTAATTGAGGTTATGTGAACTGTAACTTGTCTCTAGTGTGTAGGATAGTGTTCTTGTGTCAGGATCGCTGGTCGGCATGGTCTTGGTGTGATGACAGGCCTGTTTTCTTTCTTATGTCAGAAAAGAAAGTCCTGACATAAATGTCATTAGATACATCACACCCTTAATCCACTGCCTTCCTTCATTCACTGAAAAAGTGAGGTTTTGTCCATCCATCTGCCGATCAAACCCTCCTCATCTGTATCCACTTATTACTGTGTAGGTAGGAACTGCAGATGTGGGTTAACAGCGAAGATAGACACGAAATGCTGAAATAAGGCAGCATCTCTGGATAGAAGGAATGGGTGATGTTTCAGGTCGGTACACTTCTTCAGACTGGGGAAGGGTCTCGAGCCGAAACATCACCCATTCCTTCTATCCAGAAATGCTGCCTGAACCGCTGAGTTACTCCAGCATTTTGTCTATTTTATAAACCAGCATCTTCAGTTCCTTGTGTCTAGGAGGTTTTTCTCTTTGCTCCACCCCTATCAAAATCACCGTTGATTGTGCTTGCCTGATTTAAAGCAATATTTATTGCTGCTGAGAGTTAGATTGAAAATAATGGTGAGCCCTTGGTAATGAGGTGATTATGTGACTTATAGACTTGAAGAATCCATCAACAGTTCAATTTACTGTTTTACAAGTAAAACTGCAGGAAACTACTTTGGCTGCTTGCTTGGAATCTATAGGGATGTCATTACCTCGGTGAATTTGATAGCGTTATGATTTAATGAAATGATTTGAAATGTGGTTTGTTGTTCTAAAATAAACCTATGTGCTCACAGGGAGAACGTGTAAACTCCACACAGACAGCACCCGAGATCAGGATCGAATCCAGGCCTCTGGCACTCTGCAGCAGTATTGCTACCAGCTGTGCCACTATGATCTTTGTTTAATTCAGGTGGTTAACTAGATGAAAGGATGTATTTATTCCAGTAAGAGACCTTGGATCAAAGAGGTCACAACCTTAAAAATAGAAAATAAGAACTAAATTAATTTGAGATGGTCAGGATGCATATCTTCATACAATGGAGTGATTCCCATTTAATAAACTGGATAGACGGACAATCATAGACCTAGTCACCAAAGTCAGACATAAATCTTCCCAAACCAGATTATTTACAAGTTCACAAGTTACAGCAGTAGAATTAGGCCATTCGACCCATCAAGTCTATTCCACCATTCAATCATGGCTGATCTCTGCCACCTAATCCCATTTTCCTGCCTTCTCCTCATAACCCTTGACATCCATTCTAATCAAGAACTTGTCTATCTCTGCTTTAAAAAGATCCACTGGCTTGGTCTGCACAGCCCTCTGTGGCAATGAGTTCCACAGATTAACTACCCTCTGACTAACGAAGTTCCTCATCACCTCTTTTTAAAGGAGCACCCTTTAATTATGAGGCCTCTGGTCCTAGACTCTCCCACCAGTGGAAACATCCTTTCCACATCCACTCTATCTAGGCCTTCATTATTCTATGTTTCAATTATCTTGGTACGCAAGGGACCAGCAGATGATTGGGAAGAGCTGTCCCACTGACTGGTTAAGCAATAGCCTGATACAGTCATTGTCACAGAATCATACTTGACAGACAATGTGCCAGACCTATCCTTTATTGTCCCAGGCTAAGGCAGGCCCACTGGCAAGATACATCCATTAGAAGTGATGAAAGTCATCTCACATCATTATTTTCCCATGCAGTGGAAGGAGTAGCCATTGATTCCTCAATATTGACTCCACTGCCCATGAAGTCACATGGCACCAGATCAACAACAGGCAAGGAAACGACCTCCTGATGATCGCTTACTGTTCTCCTTCAGTGGGTGAATCAGTATTTATCCAATGTTAAATAACACTTGGAAGACGCACTACATGTAGATAGGGCACAGATAGCAATGACACAATGGTGGACTTTAAATACTCAACACTAACTTCAACATAGCACCACCACAGGTCAAGTCCTGAAGGTGATTGCTGCCAGACTGGATCCACACCAGCCAGGGGGTGAGCCAACATGTGACCGAAACCCAATTGATCTCGTCCTCACCAAACTAACTGTGGCAAATTAATTTTCCCTTGCTAGCATTGGTAGAAGTAATCACCACAAATCCCATTCTCACACAAAGGACACACTCCATTGCATCATGTGGCACTGTGAAACTGCTAAGTTGGGTAGAAAATGAACAGATCTGGCAGCACAAAACTGGACATCCAAGAGGTTACAGAAATGTACACCGCCACAATTTGTAATTCATTGCTTGGCATATTATCACCCTACCATTGCCATCAAGCCAGGGGATCAACTTCTGATTCAATGAAGAATGCACAAGAGCCTGCTGCAGTGTAGCACCTTACCCAGAAGGGTTCTAGGAGTTCTTGAAAGCAGTTCACCACCACCTTATCAGGTGCAATTAGGAATGGACAATAAATGCTGGCTTTGCCAGTGAAAACTAGATGGCAAACATGAATTAAATATTGAACGGAGTGCATTTTCTTCTCCAACTGTTTATTTTTAATGAAGTGCTCGAGTTTAAAGGTATTTATATGGTCCACTACAATGGAGCTATATAGCAATATTTTCCTTAATAATGGCAGGGAAATAAACTGTTTGAACATAAGTAAAGTAACTCATTTATGCAAATACAAATCCCACATAAATAGTGATTACCAGAAAACTCTTGGATGTCAGAACTCAGATTTAGTAAAGCCATTTCATATCTGTTCTATCAAAGCAGGTTGCAGTTCATGGATACAATTGCAGGTCGTCTCACATCTTTCCATTCCCATGCAGCTATGACTAATTTTCTGACTAATGTGGATTCCCTTCAGTTCCTCCCTCCCACTAGATCCTCGGTCCCCTAGTAGTTCCGAGAGATTGTTTGTGTCTTACTTAGTGAAGACAGAACCAAAGTGCTCATTTAACTGTTCTGCCATTTCCTTGTTTCCTATTATAAATTCACCTGTCAGACTGTAATGGCCGGTTCTCATGGTGCGACCTGACGCAAGATGTCACAAGAATGAAGTGGTCGGGGTCCAGCACGAGTTCCGCACGATATAACGGGGGGTAGATAAAGAGTTCCCACGGTACTCGGCAATTCTGTCATTTGTGCGAGTGACTTGTCCGTCTCCCGATCTTTCCTGTTAATCGTGAATGAACATCGTGGACTGTAGTGGAGTTAATCACGTGGCACAAATGATGTCACTTTTTTTCACACACTATATAAATATCCTCCGTTCGTAGAATTGCCTCATTTGCAGACATGCCTATATAAAGTTGGTTCGAGTACAGGCTGGTTGTTATTTTCATTGACGCGCTGTATGCATTAGCGCAACATGTGCATCGAAAACGCTTGCGTGAAGGCAGAAGGGTGAGATTGATTAAAAAGAGAATTAAGAGGAAGTCTCACTGGGTTAAGCCCATGTTTCAACGGAGACCTCAATTTGGACAATATGAGCAACTGCTTAATGTGCTGTGCGAAGAGGATAAAAGTGCATTCAAAAACTTTGTCAGAATTTCACCCGAGCTCTTTAATGAGTTAAAGAATAATTTGGGACCTCTGCTGAAGAAGACTGACACCGTAATGAGAAAGGCACTGGAACCAGGGTTGCGCATAGCAATCACCCTCCGCTACTTGGCCTCAGGCGATTCTTATAAAAGTCTGCCTTACAACTTTCTTGTCGCCACCAACAGCATCTGTGGTATTGTCCGAGAAACCTGTGAGGCGATCATCCAATTTTATTCAGCTGAAGTACTGGAATGCCCCAGTACACCATATGCGTGGAAGAGAGTTGCACTGGGGTTTGAAAACAGGTGGAACTTTGCTCACACATGTGGGGCTTTGGATGGCAAGCATGTGGCAATTCGTAAACCACCCGGAGGTGGCTCAAATTATTTCAATTACAAGAAATTCCACTCAATTGTACTCATGGCGGTGGTTGATTATAACTACAACTTCCTGTATGTGGATGTGGGCACACCTGGAAGTGTTGGTGATGGCCGGATTTGGAAAGAAACCTGGCTTGGAAAGAAAATGGAAGGTGGAACAGCAGGCATGCCTGATCCAGAACCTCTGTCAGGAGAAGACAGCCCGGACATCCCATATGCGGTGGTTGCTGATGAAGCCTTTGCACTACGGCCCTGGATTATGAAGCCATATCCACAGAGGAATCTAACTAGGGAACAGAGGATCTTCAATTACAGGCTGTCAAGGGCCAGGAGGGTAGTAGAAAATTATTTTGGCATCTTGGCAAACAGATTTAGATGCTTGCTCAAGACAATGGAGCAGAGGCCCAAGAATGTGGAGAGTATAGTATATGCAGCATGTGTTCTGCACAACCTGATCCGAATGAGAGGTGCAGCTGCTGGATCAGCAACATCCATCCAGGACGGTGACATAGTGAACAGTGACACAGGGGAAGTAACACTAGGTGCTTGGAGAAGTGGTGCGAACAAGTTGAAAATGGTCTCACTGCAGCGTTTGAAAGGTAACTCGGGCACATCCAGTGTGAAAGAGCAAAGAGACCATCTCTGCGCTTACTACAATTCACAATTGGGGAGTGTGCCGTGGCAGGACAGCTATATTGATGGGTAGCCGACCACAGGAACACTACTGCATGTTATAAGCTGACTTCCTAGTGTTGTCCTCTGAAAAGTGCTTCCTATAAGATGTTCGTCCGCAAAACCTGCCGTTTAGAACATTGCATTGTACCTTTAAATTCCTGAGTTCACGCTTGTAGCGGAGGTTGATGGATATAATGTGTTTTAAATAATCTCGCGTGCCTCATTTGTAGTATTTCGTGTTTGCGAGGCCCTTTTACAGACAAATGTTTTGTGTGATGCATCTCCTCTCACTATGTGACAGAATTTGTCTTCTTATATTGTCAAATAGGAATAAAGACTTTGTATCACATTTACCGTGCTGATTGTCTTATTTCATTTTCTACCAAGAGGTGAAGAACACGTTTAAATAGCTGAACATTTCAGGGTCCTGCAGACTCAAAAATGTAAATGAGTGAAAATGTGATTATATCACCTCCATTAAGGTACTTTGTGTTTCAGCATGAGAGGGATTATAACATTAGAGACATTCATCTTGTAGTGATGTATTAATGATGATTTGCAGGCATCAAGCTGATAGTAAAAAAATAAATGTATTTAGCAGTGAGGTAAACAAGCAATGACAATCAAAATGCTGAGGTAAAAGCTTTATCACACTTCGGGATATAATAAAATGTGGAGCCACCAACATGAGCATCACATCACCACTCACATGAGCACCCGGGATACTCCGCAGCCTTCGTCTCCAGCAGGTTGCGCTTTCTCTCCCTATTTCTATAATCCTCTCTGGATTTGTCATAGAGAATATCATTGCATTGGTACCACTCCACCAGTTCCCCCTCTTGTTCCCTGTTGACGTTATATGGCCTTACCTTCTGCCATCTTCCCTTTATGTTATCGTCTGCTGAGGCTATTGGGGAGGCAACAGCTACTGGGGAGATAATCTCAAATCCACCTTGATCACCCTCTCCCTGCTCCAAGGAGCCCACAGGCAGTGGTATCTCTGGCATCTCCTCTTGCCTCTCCACCTGTCTCTCTTGCTGAGTCTCCTCCTCATTTACCTGCATGGCTAAAAACTTTCTGACTTTCTTTGACCCCTTTCTTTGCGCTTTTCTGAGAGGCATCTCTGCAAGTCTTACTGTGAAAAAGATTCTCAAACAACGACAATTAGGTGGGACGTCCTCGATGGACACATGGTCCATTGGCGATATTGAGACCACCTTTTTTACTCACCTTATGTCCCCTCTGTCAAGCTTCCGGGTTTACCATTCGCAGGAGTTCCCATGGTACCCGCAAGAGTCATTACGGATATCGCACGGATATCGCACTGGCATCTGCGTTCATACAATGTTACAACGCTGCTCAAGTCACTCTTGGAGAAATTCAAAATTTTTTGAATTTTCTCCCGACCTTACAAAGTTACACGACTACCTGCCGTTAGCGACATGGAGGTCCTCGGTGGTCCACGAATGCCGTACTGCTATCGCAGAAGGTTCCCACGATGTTAAACTCTTGTTAAGTCTTGCTTCAGGTCGCACCGTGAGAAAGCCCTTTAAGGAACCTACATTCATCTTCACGAATCTTATCCTTTACCATCACAGTGGCACAGTGGTAGAGTTGCTGCCTTACAACGAATGCAGCACCGGAGTCCCGGGTTTGATGCTGGATTGTATGGAGTTTTTTACGTGCTGTCTGTATGGAGTTTGTATGTTTCCCCCGTGACTGCGTGGGTTTTCTACGAGATCTTCGGTTTCCTCCCACACTCCAAAGAAGTACAGATTTGTAGGTTAATTGGCTTCGTGAATGTAAAAATTGTCCCTAGTGGGTGTAGGATCGTGCTAATGTGCGGGGATTGCTGGTCGGCGCGGACCCGGTGGGCCGAAAGGGCCTGTTTTCACGATACTAAACTAAACTGAATTAAACATACCTAAATAAACTTTTACAGTCAGTTTTTATATTACCCGCAAGGTTTCTTTCATGCTCTTTTTCCCCCTCGTAATTAACCCATTTGTCCTCCTCTGTTGAGTTCTATATTTCTCCCAGTCCTCTGGTTTGCCGATACTCTGGCCAATTTATATGCCTCTTCCTTGGATTTAACACTATCCTTGAATTTCCTCGTGAGCCGCCTTCTCAGTTTTATTTTTTTGCCAGACAGGGATGAACAATTTCTGGAGTTCATCCATGCAGTCTTTAAATCTTTGCCATTGCATCTCTACTGTCAACCCTTTAAGTATAATTTGCCAGTCTATCCTAGCCAATTACCATCTCATACCTTTAAAATCTCCTTTATTCAAATTCAGGACCCTAGTCCCAGAATTAACCGTGTCACTCTCCATCCTAATGCATTGGTTAACAAATATCTGTCAATCTTGCATTTAAAAAGAACAATTGACATGTTGAAAAGAGAATTCCTAATGTCTACCACCTTCTGTAGATTACATGTTTGTTGTCTTCACCCTTTAAATGTACGATTCCAATTTTTAAGAACATGTCTAGTTTTGTTTGGAAATACAGCGTAGAATTCAGTTTGGAAATTCAGCACACCGAGTCCACGCCGATGAATTCATCACTAGGTCTATGTTATCCCAGTTTTGCATCCCACACA
Source organism: Amblyraja radiata (assembly GCF_010909765.2). Classification (NCBI taxonomy): domain Eukaryota; kingdom Metazoa; phylum Chordata; class Chondrichthyes; order Rajiformes; family Rajidae; genus Amblyraja; species Amblyraja radiata. The sequence continues at coordinate 45,814,627 of NC_045957.1, read as the reverse complement.
TAAGGGGCAAAGCCAATTTACGTGCAGACACTCGCTTCTTTGAAATGTGCGAGGAAACCGGAGCCCTCGGAGAAAACCCATGTTGTCACAGGGAGAACGTAAAGTCGAAATTATTCTCCAGTAGAAATGTTCAACCAACCCCAACACTTCTCCCCGTCTTGAATTAAATCCTAAAGTTTTCATTTTTAGTTAAGTTTAGTTTAGTTCAGTGATACAGTGTGGAAACAGGCCCTTTAGTCCACCAAGTCCGCACTGACCAGCGATCCACATGCACTAACACTATCCTACACACTAGGGATAATTTACTTTTTTTTTACCAAAGCCAATTAACAAATGTGCGTCTTTGAATTTATTACAGTAAATTTATTACAGTAAATAATAAATAGTATTTTGTAATGTTTTGTTCTCTCTTGCCAATATTTTCAACTTGGGTTGATCAACTTTTGTATTTTACTTTGCATACTTCAATACCGCACCTGCATCTTCCAACTTCCTGTGACCAAGGAATTTCATTGCACCCTGATGTCATAAGCTCATCTGAATCTGTCCATTCAGCCAGGACAAGCGCAACACAGAAATACATGCAAAATACTCACTGATGCATTTCCTTTTTTGCAAAACAAGATGGTGCTCAACGGAAGGCAGCAGTGGTTAACCAAAGACGAACAGACATAGCTGTATCACTCTCTCTCAATGGAAGAGGCAGCACTCATCGTAGTGGAATGGCTTCACAGGGGGTGCAGCTGAGTCTGAAGGCACTGAAGTTGACACTATCCTCATACCTATTTCTCCTCAACTTTCCACCTTGCCCTCAACTTAAGGTCATGCCATATGAAATAGGAGTAGAATTAGGCCATTCGATTCATCAAGTCTACTCCGCCATTCAATCATGGCTGATATATCTCTCCCTCCTAACCTCATTCTCCTGCCTTCTCCCCATAACCTCTGACACCTGTATTAATCAAGAATCTAGCCGGCAAACGCAGGCAAGTAGGACTAGTGTGGATGGGACATGTGGGTCTGCATGGGCAGGTTGGGCCAAAGGGCCCTTTTCCCCACTGTATAACTCTATGACTATATATAACTCACTTTCCCATCTGGTGCCAAGCTGTAGATGACGGGAGAAACAGAGAGCTTTAAGACATGACTCAGTTTTGCTCTCCTGGGCTTCGAGCATTCCACAAAGGTACTAACATCTCCCACAGCAGGCTTTTCCTCCCTTTGGTTGCCAAGTTTCCTGAGGCTCGGGAAACCTGACTGGTCCAGATTAGGTTTAAACGGAATATAAATCTTAGTCACACAAACACATTAAATATTTAAATGGCCAGTTTATTTTCTGGCAGCAGTGGAATGTTACGTCCTGCCCATCCATCTGGAAATGGGAGAGTGCTGGGTTCAAAATATTCAATTTTGTCTTGGGGATTTTAAATATTATACATCTCACCTATCCCTATCTTTTCCTCTCTCTGCTTCTCTTTAATTGCATAAGTTCTTATCTTTATTACTGCTGCAGCCACAGGTATGGAATATTGAACAGTACAGTACAGGAACAGTCGCGTTGGCACATCAAGTCAATGCTTCCAATTGGAACATTTCTATCAGCACTATTCGTCGCTTATTTCCCTGCAATTCATTCTCTCTCGCATGCCCAACAATCTTCTTTGATTCTCCTGCCACCCTTTACATTAGGAACAATTTGATTCTGCTGTCACCCTTTACACTAACAATCTACGGTGGCAAATTACTTACCAACCTGCACGTCTTTGGATTGTGAGGGAAAACTGGACTCCTTGGAGGAAATCCATGCCGTCACTAGGAGAACATGCAAACTTTGCATGGGCAAAAGTGAACCTGAGTCGCCATAATACCCAATGTATCCACAAAATCCCTCATAGAGCATTCCATTCCATTAATGCAAGTATAGCTAGCCACAGTTCCTGCAGGAAGGACACTGGAGTCATACAGACGTGTAGTTACACAGCATGGAAACAGGCTCTTTCGCCCAATTTGCCAATACTGCCCGAGATGTCTATCTGAGTTCATCCCATATGCTTGCTTTGGGCCCAAATTCTTCCCAAACTTTCCTGTCCATATAACTGTGTTAATGTAATTTAAACATTGTAATTGTACCTGCCTCCACAGCTTCCTCTGGCACAATATTAGCCACACTCCAGTCTTCCAGTACCTCACCGGTAGCTAAAGATAGTGCAAATATCTCTGCCAGGGCCACTATAATGTCTGTCCTGACTTCTCATACACCTGGATCAAGTCCCAGAGATTTATCCACATTAATATGCCACTGGGAGAACATACCACATTTCTTGGAATGACAAGATGTTGGTAATCAAAGTACCATGTGTGTCCTTGTCCGTGATACACTCAAAGTTTATCCAAGAGCATTTCTAATGTTATTATGAATGAAGAAGGTCCATATTCAACATTGCCAAATAATGGTGAAGGGATTTGAAAATTGATCCTTAGCTTAAAGAGCTAATGGGGCAATGTGCTAGCATCATTAAGCTGTGCTCAGCTCTTTAAATTAACTTCTGTTAATATCAATATGTATCATTTAGCTGCTGCTCCCCTCTGTCATTAACACTATTTACCAAGGATGAATTTCTGGGCTGAATCTGCATGGGCACTGTCCTCAGTCAGGCAAACAGGAATGCTTTCGTCCTTCATCCCGAATTTCCCTTTTTCCTTCATGCCCCTGACAGTCACTTTCAAGATTCCTGGTGATCATTGTGATTAAAAGCTGAGGTTGAAATCTGAGGACGGCATCATTGTTTTCACTGGAGGTTTGTCAACAATGAACACAGCATTGTAAGTGAAAAATAGTTGCAAAGAGCAGAACAGAACAAAGAGCAATATAGCTGAATGAAGCAGATATGTTAGAGGCATTTAATATACTTTTTAATCGGCACATGGCTATGCAGGGAATGGAGGTATTTGAGTTATGTGCAGGTAGATAAGTGATGGTCTTGGCATCATGTTCGGGCTGAAGGGCCTGTTCTTATGCTGTTGTGCAATATGAATATATTGCACAAGAAAATGTTAATGAACCGCAGGAAAATTGATGAAAAAGTAACAATGCAGAACTTTCCAAAAATTACCATATCTGTCCAGTTTGGGCAAGCATCTGGAAAGTTGACTTTCTCCAAGTAATTTATCCAAAACCTCTTCTTTCAAGGACATTGTTTTGATCCACACACAGAATTGATCTCTGCAGCAACAGACTTGCCCATAAAACATTCAGTGGCTTACTGTCACAGTCAACCTTAAACTTTTCCTCGCACTTATGAATTGCTTATGAAAACTTCTGAAAACCCATGGGGTTTTATAAGGACACCTGAACTACCATAAAGACAAAATACATTGTTGAGAAAGCGCGAACCACTTTTGCCTTCACAAATGAAGAAAGTTAAAGAGTAAAAATCAAAAGGAGACAAAATTGAAGCAAAAAACTAATCGCTGGATGAATTCAGCGGGTCAGTCAGAAAATGGGGAGAAAAATAAACAGATAACATTTTGAATTGAGGCCCTTCTTCAAGTCTAGTGATTGGCTATTTAGGATTAGCAAAGAATACAGTTAATTCCCACCAAAATCATAACACGGCTAACAGTTCAAATGGAATTTTGCAGTTCCTGGTGAAAACATTTTAAATGTACAATAGAGTGTAAAGTGACAGACGATGTGGGCAGAAGAATCCTTGGAGATGTCTAAATTTGATGTAATTTTGGTTTATATGAACCCATGGGCCTGATAACAGGCTATGAAGTGAAATAATTGGCTATGCCAGTCGTTGTCTGTCTGGCCTACTTCACTCGTACCCTAAGATAAGCTTTCTGCTGAGAAGGATTACTGAATGTCTGCTTTAAAAAAAAACAGAATTCTGCATCAATCCCTCTCTAAGGGGTTGTCTTTGAGATCCATTCAAGAAGGATGGTGTGCAGAACGGCTCATAATGCTGCAATTTCTATATTATATGATTACATGTAGTTTCGGAAGCAGTGTTACATTAGAGAGATACATAAAGAGGTTCTTATGGTTGCAGGAGAGTGGATTGGGAAAATAAAATTAAAACATCTTGCACTAAACTAGCACGTAAAGAGATTGCACCAGTAAATTTCTGCCATTATCATGTGACAAGCCTGTTGTTAAATCACTGATGTTAAGGATGAAGGAATGTTTCAGTTCTGAATTGCCCTCTTTGGAAACAATTCCTTTGAACTTTCTCCTTTTATCTTTCTTTGGTTATTTTCTTCTAAAACTGAAGATGCCCCATTTTTTGTTTAAAGAGTTCTTCAGGGAGAAAAAAAAGGCTTTTAAAAGATGAAAGCAACAATGTAAATTGATGATTAAGGGACAAATCCAATCAACGCCCTCATCCTTAATTAGCAGATTATCAATACATGTTTCCATTTATTTCATGCAATCCCAGATGTTATAGTTTACAGGAAAGGTTACAGCGTATTATTGTCAACCAGTGTGTCACAGGGATGTTGCTCTTGCTGGATTTAGATCATTAGATAATATAAATTATAGCAGATTTGCCAGGAATTAATTATAATGGTTCTTTGATCAAATAATTCTTGAATGGTTGTTTGTTTCCAAAATTGTTGCCTTTGTAAAATGGTCTAGCTAACAGAGGTTCGAAAACATGGAATTAACCTCGAGAAAACGGAAAATAGACTTTTTACAGATGAAGTGGATCTTGAAAAGGTCTATTAAAAGCGCATTAATGAGGGAATAGTAGAGAATAATTCTGATCTTTTTCAACTATGACAAGCTGATGTTTGCTTGCAGAATGGGTCACTGATGTTGTATTGAAAAATTGAAGAACATGTTGTTCACGTTATTATTAGATTTTGATTGAGTTTTATTGTGAGAAGGTTGTGTGACTAATTAAGGAAGTGCAATAATGAAAATCCTAAATGTGTCAGTAGGTTTTGCTCATTATAAATGAAATCCAACCCTACTCTCTTTGTGGGAGTTCCAAGACTTAATATATAATTATCTGTTGAAGAACAAAACTATGCACAAAAATGTACAATCTGGTTAAACCAACAATTACGCTTCTTGTATTCACTGCAGAGTATTATGCACATTTATTCCAACAAGACATTCTCGATGGTGTCTCCTAATGTTGTACTTTTTTAAATTAATATATCTGGACATAAGCCCCAGACCAGTCGAGCAGGAGCTGATAGAACTAGGAGCAAAGATGAAAGTGGGCATGCAAACAGGGGAAGTGAAACCATTGAAGGAGCTACATTGAAGGAGAATAAAGATAAGATGCAGTAGAAAGGAGGGGTGGTTAGACATTTCAAAGATTACAGAGAAGCCAAAGAGTGATAATGTATATTGATGCAATCGTATAACGTATCTTGATGACTTTCTGCTGGGGCGGATCATTATGCAAGGATAAATTGATGTGGGGGAATTATAGACACAAATCAATTATAAGATGAAAAAAAGTGCATTTGTCCTGAATAAGCATTAAATAGATATAGAGACTGGACTTTTCCAGCATTGAATAAGAATGAAGAGAGTTTGCAGATGCTGAAATAGATGTGTTTAATATTGCATAGACTGTAAATTAAGTAACTTCAGAAAGAGGAAAACATTTGTAATCAGCCTCTTCACCAACATTCCTCTGGAAGTTAAGTAGTCAATCTGTATCATGGTGGTAGTTGTCGACATTGTCACATGGAAACTATATGCATGCCTACTTTCCCAGACTACTCCGATAAGCTCAAGATTGGTAAAATAGAATGTACACAAAAATGCTGGAGAAACTCAGCGGGTGCAGCAGCATCTATGGAGCGAAGGAAATAGGCGACGTTTCAGGCCGAAACCCTTCTTCAGACTGATGGGGGGTGGGGGGGAGAAGGAAGGAAAAAGGGAGGAGGAGGAGCCCGAGGGCAGGGGGATGGGAGGAGACAGCTCGAGGATTAAGGAAGGGGAGGAGACAGCAAGGGCTAGCAAAACTGGGAGAATTCAACGTTCATGCCATCCGGACGCAAGCATCCCAGGCGGAATATGAGGTGCTGTTCCTCCAATTTCCGGTGTTGCTCACTTTGGCAATGGAGGAGACCCAGGACAGAGAGGTTGGATTGGGAATGGGAGGGGGAGTTGAAGTGCTGAGCCACCGGGGGTTCAGGTAGGTTATTGCGGACTGAGCGGAGGTGTTCGGCGAAATGATCGCCCAACCTCCGCTTACCAAATGGGAAGAAAAGTAGGGGATGAGGAGGATAGGAAGAGTCTGCAAAAGGATATAGATAAGCTAGGTGAGTGGGCAACAACTTGGCAGATGAAATTTAATACTAATAAATGTGAAGTCATTCACTTTGGGAAAAAAAATGATAGGGCAAGTTATTTTCTAAATGAGGAGGAGCTGCGTTGTAATGCAACGCAAAGGGATCTAGGGGTATTAGTACATGAATCACTAAAAGTTAGTATGCAGGTGCAGCAAGCAATCAGGAAGGCCAATGGAGTTTTGGCCTTTATTGCTAGGGGGATTGAGTATAAAAACACGGAGGTCTTGCTGCAGCTGTACACAGTATTAGTGAGACCACATTTGGAATACTGTGTACAGTTCTGGGGTCCATACTTAAGAAAGGATGTACTAGCCCTGGAGGCAGTGCAGCGTAGGTTTACAAGATTAATTCCTGCAATGAGGGGATTGACATATGAGGAAAGGTTAAGTAGGCTGGAACTCTACTCTTTGGAGTTTAGAAGAATGAGAGGCGATCTCATTGAAACATATAAGATCGTGAGGGGCCTTGATCGGGTGGATGCACCGAGGATGTTCCCAATGATCGGGGAAACTAGAACTAGGGGACATAGTTGCAGAATAAGGGGGGGCTCTTTTAAAACTGAGATGAGGAAGAACTTCTTCACCCAGAGGGTGGTTAATTTATGGAATTCACTGCCCCAGGGAGCAGTGGAAGCAGAAACTTTAAATATATTTAAGACTAAAATAGATGGTTTTTTAGCTGCCAAGGGGATAAGGGGCTACGGGGAGAGGGCAGGGATATGGACCTAGGTATGGTTAGTATAGTAAGACCTGAGTGATCTCCTGGACAAGTGTCGATCGCCTGGATTGGGGTCGGAGAGGAATTTCCCGGATTTTTTTCCCGAATTGGACCTGGGTTTTTATCCGTTTTTTTGCCTCCCCCAGGAGATCACGAGGTTCTTGGGGTGGAGAGGGGTGATAGCGGTATAAAGGGGAGGGTAGTGTCTTGTGTTCTGTGTCTTGTGTCTACTGTTTGTGGGTAAGTGTGTCTGTTTAGTGTTCAGCCATGAGCGAATGGCGGTGCGGGCTCGACGGACCTGGTGGTCTACTCTCGCACCTACTTTCTATGTTTCTATGTTTCTATGTAGTCTCCCCGATGTAAATTAGATGACATCTAGAGCAGCGGATGCAGTAGATGAGGTTGGAGGAGATACAGGTGAACCTTTGTCGCGCCTGGAACGACTGCTTGGGTCCTTGAATGGAGTCGAGGGGGGAGGTGAAGGGACAGGTGTTGCATTTCTTGCGGTTGCAACAGAAAGTGCCAAGGGAGGGGGTGGTACGGGAGGGAAGGGAAGAATTGACAAGGGAGTTGCAGAGGGAGCGGTCTTTGTGGAAGGCAGACATAGGGGGAGATGGGAAGATGTGGCGAGTGGTGGGGTCATGTTGGAGGTGGCGGAAATGGCGGAGGATTATTTGTTGTATTTGCCGGCTGGTGGGGTGAAAGGTGAGGACTAGGGGGACTCTGCCCTTGTTGCGAGTGCGGGGATGGGGAGAGAGAGCAGTGTTGCGGGGTATGGATGAGACCCTGGTGCGAGCCTCATCTATGGTGGCGGAGGGGAATCCCCGTTCCCTGAAGAACGAGGACATTTCCAATGCCCTGGTGTGGAACGTCTCATCCTGGGAGCAGATGCGGCGTAGGCGGAGGAATTGGGAGTAGGGGATGGAGTCTTTATAGGGGGCAGGGTGGGAAGACGTGTAGTCCAGATAGCCATGTGAGTCAGTTGGTTTGTAGTGTAAAATAGAATGCCTGGAGAGGATACTCGGGAGATGAAATACGACGTGTTAAATCTCTGGACGGATGCTTATAAATTAGATACTGATAATCAAGTTCACCAACACAATTTTAAGTTAATATCTGTATTACCAGGGCAAATGGCCTTGGAGCTATTTTCTTCCTGGGTCTTTTCTGCATTTACCAGTTTTTTTCCAACTTATTTCTGACTAATTTTCTCTAATGTTATTTTTAAAGATCCTCGAGGTTGTTTTGTTAATTAGTTTTCAGCAGTTTGTTTTTTTCTGGAGTTAATTACACTCTTTGTGAGCAGATGTTCACTCTCTACAAATTTTGAAATGTTCTGTTAGTAACGTTGTGAATACAAGTGCATTTAAACCATATCAATATCGACCTCCAATCCTTTTTGTAAGTGAGAAATATAACACACAGTGATTGAAGGTAATTTGAACAATCAACCATTTTGTAATTTGGCATCTCTGCCATTGCATAAGCAGATTATCTTATTGGTGTCCATGTGAGCTTGTTATGTGTACATCTGCGTTTTCCATATTGCAATCATGATAACTTTAAATAACCTCGTTGGCTGTAAAATAATTTTAAGATCTCCTGAGGTAAGACATAGTACTTCTTCACGCTTTTTCCGACAGGATGTTTTCTCATTTCAGTCATTTGCTGGTTCATTAAATGAACAACACTGTTATATGATTGAAAGAATGAGCAGAATTAAACCAAAATCTTTCACACAGAAGCAGCAGAGCAGCATGAAATGGTATCTATGGGCTGGTGTTAAATCAACTGGCAAGTTATGCAAGTTTTTGCCTCATGCTACAAGAAATACAATTTGATGGTGAGAAGTAGTCTCCAATTTTGAAGTAATAAGGAGAAAAGGTTGCTGGGAAACAGAAAGCACTGACTAGCTTGGAAGTGAGATTCAAAATTAGCTACAGTCTTGCACAATCAAATTACTGAGTGCTTCTTATCACTGAGAGGCTCGACCATCTGCGGTAATGGGTTCTGCTTTTTACAGAAATCCATTGTTCATATTATGAACATGCTAAGCTTAAAGGATGTCGCAATAACTTGTTCATGATGAATGACCTAATTTGCTATTTCATCCCTGTAACAGCACGCAAAAAGGTTAAAATTGAGCTGTTTGTACAAATAGTCCCCATTTTTGATAGGCTGACATACACACCTCAGGACAAACAGTTAAAAAATCTTTAAAACATAGATAATGATCAATCACTGCCATTGTCCTGGAAGCAGAACCCCCTCCCGCCTCCCACAGGCCATTTAAAGAACTTAGATCTGTTCATGGCTAATGCCATACTTTTCAATTACAATCATCAAAAGGGTCTATCTGCAGTACTTATAGAGAGATAGTCACAGAGTCATACAGTATGTAAACAGGCCCTTCGGTCCAACTTGCCCATGCTGAACAAAATGGCCCACCTATACTAGTCCACACAACTTGTTTGTTCGGTTTATATTTACATTGATGTAAAATTTTAATCATGTAATGCGGATTTATATGCAACAAATTTTGTGGTGATGGATGTTCGGTCAAGTGTAGCTCTAGCTTTGTGGTTGAGATTCAGGCGATAGGTTAGAGTTAGATCTGCTCTAAAACACACTCCATATTCTAATAGAATAGATGGTTTCCGAGGCCTCATAGACTGCCATACACATTCCAACATTTACAGAATTTCACCTAGATTAACAAGAGTAAAGCACCAAATACCTATATGATGGGTAAAACCAGTAGGTGGGGGAAAAAACATCACAATCTTCAACAGACTATGGGCTTCATCTGGGACATCAGGTTTTGTCTAAAACAGGAGAAAAATAATTACTAAAGTAAGACTAGTGATGTGGAATTCCAGAAACCTTGACACATGAGAGAAGGCAATCTTCTTTCTTGGAGTGAAGAAAGACAAAAAGAGCTTTGATAGATATTTCCTAAATCATATTGTTTTTATAAATAATTATTTCCTGTGAAAGAAGTGTCAGTGACTAGAAAATATAGATTTAAGACAATTGACAATTGTTTGTTCATTTGTACCTGTGAAGGTGCTGTACACATGGCAGCCAGCCAGCAGTCGATTATCTTTTCGTTTGCATTTATAATTTCAGGTTTTTGTGTACCTTATGTGTTGTGACTGTTGGCAGACCAATTGCCTCCGGGGATGAATAAAGTTTTATCGTATCATATCATATCATATCGTATCGTATGGGCAAGTTGAGCTGAAGGGCCTGTTTCCCACAACGTATTACACTATGACTCTGCTTCAAAGGTTGGTTAATGCACATTCAATAGTAACTTTCAAAAGGCTACTGAATAGGTTCTTGACAGATAATAATTCCCAGGGGTCTAGGGAAAGGCAGAGAAGGGGTGAAATGATCTCCCTCGTGCATTATTATTCTGCGAAATGATAGCTCTTACCATTTCAATTTATTAGATTATATTGTGATGTTTCATGGGACCTCCTAATCTTTGGCATGGCGGATCAATGTAATCCATCAGGCCAAGGCTTTGGTTATAAATCAGCAGACCATTTGGTAGATGGCACAACAGCACAATTGGTCTTTAGTATCTGTCAGCAATGAATTTCAATATTGTTCAATATAATCTTCTCTTAAAAACATTATGGCATGTTTCTAATGTGGCAAAATCAGCTTCAGAGCATAAGCTTGTTTGATCTCTCGACTCGATTTAAATTCCCCACCTGACTTCTATTGTAAGAACTTTATACATTGCACAGGATTTGTTGAAGAAAGGTGGAAATGAAGAGCATTAGACAACAATAAGCCTCAACAACAAATAAATTATTTGAGCAGTCGACTGCACCCAGTCTGTTAAAATCACCTAGCAGAAAATCAGAGACAAATCGCAATCTGTCTGAATGAACTTAATGTCACGAGTACTCATGAGCATAAACTTCAGCTCTTCTTGACATATATCTGTTAACGTCTTTATTAATTATTTACCTGAAAGGATGTTCCTGATTTAATCTCATGAATATACATAGAGCACCATAAAGTCAGCAAATTAATCAGTACTGTATAGTTCAATACAGTATAGTTCTTTTGAAATTTATTGCACAGGATCATTTATGATTCCCATTTGGGCTTTCTGTAACATTATCAAATCAAAAGCATATACCTGAATAAGTCAGGCTATAAATGCATTCGCTCATCAATATATCCAGTTAATTCTCATGCTGTGAAGAACATAGCATTTCTATTATCAGGATATCCCAAGGCCCAAAAATTAATTGACTGAACTGTGCAGCAATGTACTTCTTTCATACATATGATCATGAAAACAAACAGACACTCAATGTCCTTTTTACTTGTGAAGAACACCATTAAAATGTCTGAAGAAGGGTTTCGGCCCGAAATGTCGCCTATTTCCTTCGCTCCATAGATGCTGCTGCACCCGCTGAGTTTCTCCAGCAATTTTATGTACCTACCATTAAAATAATGCTCACTTTTCCAGCCTTCAAAGGTGCTTTATATTAAGACGAAAGAAATCATTGAAGATAATTGTTGTCAATTATGATAAATTAAAAATTCCACTTTTCCGAGAGGGTAGTCAACCCAGGCCATGCTGCCACCAGAGTCATTACGGAATTTTGATTTTTGTGCCTGGGATATGCTACTACTTAATCTTATCAAAGTTTCCAGAAATTTTTTTTGTGGTACGATTGCTAATAAAAACATCTCATTAAAATATCCCAGAGGAGGAGGAGGAGGAGGAGGAGGTCACTGAACGATAGAAATATTTCATAGTCAACTGTAATTATATTGATAAAATAGAAAATAGAAAGTTAATATTTTGTAAATTATCCAGTTAAACCCCAAAAACATCAAAAAACAAAACTCATAAATTACAGTGAATAAAATATTGCACAAATGCTAAATGTGAGATCTTTCTTTACTAGTTTTACCTTTTATAGTGCAAGGCAATTTAATGCATTAAATCTATGCTTTGTTTTGTTAAGCTACACTACACAACTGCATTGTTTCATTGTCTTTGTGTATTTATTGATTTTTCCTGGCTAAGAGTCTGTGGCTAAAGCACACCTGGAATCTTTCATTTTTTAATTGCCTATTGTGTAAAGTAGGCTCTCCTGATCTTTCTCTATCATTTATTAAAATTGCAAATCATTTGTTTGTCACTGATTCACCAATCAAATGAATCAATCTTTCTTTATACATCATAATAATTATTTATTTTAGAAACTATTGTTATAACCTGCCTTCTTTTCTCAGGAAGAAATAGTTCCACAGTGCCATATGTTGAGCTATAGTATTTGTTTTTATTGTCATGTGTACCGAGATACAATGAAAAGCTTTTATTGGCATGCTACCCTATTAAACCAGCTAATACAATATATGAATACAATCAAGCACACATAAGTACAATAGGTATAGCAAAGAGGAAAAAATACCAGAGTAAAGAATATAGGTTTGCAGCATTGTAGCATAACAGTTACAGAGGAAAAGTCCAATGTCCACAATGAGGTAGGTTGGTAGATCGGGTCCGCACTGTAGCTTATGGGAGGATCATTCTGAAGTCTGTTAACAGAGGGAAAGAGCCTGTTCCTGAGCCTGGTGGTACATGCTTATGAGGTTTGGAATCTTCTGGTCGATGAGAATGGGGAGAAGAGGGAATGACCGGGGTGAAACGGGTCCTTGATTATATTGGTTACTTTCCCCAGGTAGTGCGAAGTGTAAATGGAATCAATGGTGGGCAATCTGTATGTTGAACTGGGCTACATTCACAACTCTGTGAAACTTCTTAAGGTCTTTGGCAGAGCTGTTCCCAAGCCAAGGTGTGACACCACCCATTAGCATGTTTTCTATGATACATCTGTAGAAGTTTGTAAGAGTAATTGGAGATGTCAAACTTGCTTTGGCTCCTGAGGAAGTAGAGGCATTGGTGTGCTTTTTTTGGCCATAGCTTAAATGTGGTTGGTCCAGGGCAGAATGGTGATAATATTTACTCCTAGGAACACGAAACTCTCAACCATTTCCACTTTGGTACCATTGATGCCGATTGGGCACATACCCCATATTGTACACATAAAGCCCTTCCTTTAATGACCATTGCCCAAAATTCCAATCAATACTTTCTAGCTGAATCAAAAGCCCAGTATTTTGAACAATTTTATCAAGAAATCCATGTGGAGTAATTGAATGTCTTTGAATAATTCATGTCTTTCAACTCTCATTTTATCATGAATTATAGATTCCAAGAATTGTCCCACCTCATAAGCTTTAATTGGAGCATTTTAAAGGAGTTAATTACTTAATTAAAATTGTGAAAAGAACAATATAATGTAATCGGCTCAGACATTTATATAATAATTTGCTTTGACTAATTTTTAGGCTCAAGAGGGCCGTGAGGGAAGCTTCTTTCAGGCCACTCAGTCGATACTACTCTTGGACCCACAAATAGCATTGGCCATTGATGAGTTAATTTCCATTTAACCTTTACATTGTCTGCCTTAACCTTAAAGGCTTCGCCTCTTCCATAATGGGATGAAGCAGGTTGAATTGGTAATAAGGAAGGCAAAGCAATGTTAGTATTTATTTCGAGATGAATACAATATAAAAGCATGGATGTAATGATGAGGTTTTATAAGGCGCTAGTCAAACTGCATTTGGAATAGTGTGTTTTTAAGAAGGAATGAAGAAGGGTTTCGGCCCGAAACATTGCCTATTTCCTTCGCTCCATAGATGCTGCTGCACCCGCTGAGTTTCTCCAGCATTTTTGTCTACCTTTGGAATAGCGTGAGTAGTTTTGAGCGCCGTAACTGAGGAGGGTTGTGCCGGCATTGGAGAGGGTCCAGAGGAAGTTGACAAGAATGATCCCGGGGATGATTGCGTTAAAGTATGATGAGCTTTTGATGGCTCTGGGCCTGTACGCACTGGAGTTTAGATGAGGGGGGGGATCTCATTGAAACTTACCAAATAGTGAAAGGCCTGGATAGAGTGGATGGGGAGAAGATGTTTCAACTGGGGGGGGGGAAGAGTCTAGGACTAGAGGGCACACCTTCAGAATAAAAGGATGTACCTTTAGAAAGGAGATGAAGAGGAGTTTTTTTAGCCAGAAGGTGGTGAATCTGTGGAATTCATTGCCACAGACAGTTGTGGAGACCGTCATTGGGTATTTTTAAAGCAGAGGTTGGCAGGTTCTTGATTAGTAAGGATGTCAAAGGTTACGTGGAGAAAGCAGGAGAATGGGGTTGGGAGGGAATGATAGATTGAATGGTGGCGATGGGCTGATTGGTCCAATTCTGCTCCTATGACTTATAAACTTATGCAGCGCAACCAGTGTATAGTCACAGTGGTAAATGCATATCTAATCATTCAATAACACAGCTTATTACTGCATCAATGTCTTTGATACTGAATTGATGTACTAATACATTAAACCTTATGTCGTAAAAGTAAAGCACATTCGTTTACAAAATCAATTCAAGATAAATTTTAAGAAGCTACTAAATTATGATTAATTCATAGTGGATGAAATTTGTCAGCTGAAAACATCCTAAACATTCAGAAGTCCATATTACATGCACCCAATTTTTCTTCCTGTTGTACTCAATGAAAAAGAAAGCCATAAGCTATGCAAAATGTATGGCCCATTTGCAATGAAATCATTTATCACTACCGATGTACATCAATTTCACCACCGTAGTATATACAGAGCAAATTCCCAAAATTTGATTACATCGGGGTAGATTTTTACACCAATCATATTAATAATTTGCTATTACGTGTTTACTTGCCGAAATACTGTTTAATTCGGAACGTATTTGTGCCACCAAAGACATTTTCTGAAATGTATTTAAAGTAATTGCCATTACAGCTGTGTGCACAGCAGACAGGTGCTGCACACAAAGCTGATCGAAGAGTAAAATTAAGAAGGACTCCCCCGTCACACAAGCTGCTGTAATCTTTGTTCCCTGAGGCAAGAGCTAGTGAACCACAGATAAGCTTGTTATCTTGTAACTCCATGTAGAGTGGTGCAACCTTTAATCCAGTCCCTGATTATTAGTGCAAGAATATCTCAGTATGCTTTGAATATATTTGCAGTAAGTCTAGCATATTGGGGGGAAAAATTGTTGCAGCTATTTCGTAGTTTAAACCGCAGGGTAATTTGGGTCTTTTTTTCCATGAAGCCCGCGTGCATCTGGCTGTGGAGTTTTTCAAATTGCCCTGTGAGAAGCATTAGCATAACAAGGCAGGAAGCCATTTAAACCCTTAATTTTGGCTGGGGATTTTAACCAGGGATGAGTCAGGAGTGAACATCCTTTACTTTTTTTTTTCAACTGTTAACCCAGCCTCTATTTCTAGGACCAACATAATTAAATTCTGCCAGTAATGTTCCTAGTTTAAGGAGAACATGGTTTGCTAAGCCCTACTGAATTTCGAAGAGGCATTGCGTTTTCATGCAATTTAAGATCTTTGATTAGTTAAAATAGGTAGCATAATAATACAGTGGTTTTGTTACTGGACTAGTAATTTGAAGAATAGGAATTCAAAGTCTGCCAGAGCACTTTGAATATTTTAATTCCCTTTTAATGTCTGGAAATGAATGTGTTAATACAGCCTTCAGTTTCTTGTAACAATTTATGTGGTCTGGTAATGTTGCTTAGGGAAGGAATTTCATCATATACAGTGCATTCAGAAAGTATTCAAACCCCTACACTTTTTCCACATTTTGTTACATTACAGCCTTATTTTATAATGTATTAAATTATTTTTGTGTATCATCAATCTACACACAACACCCCATAATAAAAAGGCAAAAGCAGGTGTTTAGAAATCTTTGCAAAGTAATTAAAAATAAATAACTGAAATATCACATTTACATAAATATTCAGACCCTTTACTCAGTACTTCGTTGAGGTACCTTTGGCAGCGATCACAGCCTCAAGTATTTTTGAGTATGATGCTACAAGCTTGGCACACCAGTATTTGGGTAATTTCTCCCATTCTTCTCTGCAGATCCTCTCAAGCTCGGTCAGGTTGGATGGGGAGCGTTGATGCACAGCTATTTTCAGGTCCCTTCAGAGATGTTCGATCGGGTTCAAGTCCGGGCTCTGGCTGGGCCACTCAAGGACATTCACAGATTTGTCACGAAGCCACTCCTGCATTGTCTTGGCTGTGTGCTCAGTCTGAGGTCCAGAGCAGGTTTTCATCAAGATCACTCTGTACTTTGCTCCATTCATCTTTCCCTCGATCCTGACTAGTCTTCCAGTTCCTGCGGCTTAAAAACATCCCCACAGTATGATGCTGCCACCACCATGCTTCACCATTGGTATGGTATTGGCCAGGTGATGAGTAGTGCCTGGTTTCCTCCAGACGTGATGCTTGACATTCAAGCCAAAGAGTTCAATCTTGGTTTCATCAGACAAGATAATCTTGTTTCTCATGGTCTGAGAGTCCTTTAGGTGCCTTTTGGCAAACTCCAAGCGGGCTGTCATGTGCCTTTTACTGAGGACTGGCTTCCATCTGGCTACTCTACCATGAAGTCCTGGTTGGTGGAGTGCTGCAAATATAGTTGTCCTTCTAGAAGGTTCTCCCATGTCCACAGAGGAACTCTGGAGCTCTGTCAGAGTGACCATCGGGTTCTTAGTCATCTCTCTGACCAAGGCCCTTCTCCCCCGATTGCTCAGTTTGGCTGGGCGACCAGTTCTATGAAGAGTCCTGGTTGTTCCAAAGTTAAGAATGACAGAGACCACTGTGCTCTTCGGGACCTGCAATGCTGCAGAAATTGTTTTATACTCTTTCCCAGATCTGCATCTCGACAAAATCCTGTCTCGGAGATCTTCGGACAATTCCGTAGTCTTCATGGCTTGGTTTTTGCTCTGACATGCACTGTCAACTGTGGGATCTTATATAGACAGGTGTGTGCCTTTCCAAATCATGTCCAATCAATTTAATTTACCACTGCTGGACTCCAATCAAGTTGTAGAAACATCTCAAGGATAATCAATGGAAACTGGATGAACCTAAGCTCAATTTAGAGTGTCATAGCAAAGGGTCTGAATACTTATGTAAATATGATATTTCAGTTATTTCTTTTTAATTACTATGCAAAAATTTCTAAACACCTGTTTTCGCTTCTTCATTCTGGGATATTTTGTGTAGATTGATGATTTAAAAAAAAAGAATTTAATCAATTTTAAAATAAGGCTATAATGTAACAAAATATGGAAAAAGTGAAGACTTTCTGAATGCACTGTATTTACCTGAACTGTATGCATATGCCTCCAAAGACAGACAGGTGGATTTTAGCTGCATCTTTAAGAGAAATGTCACTCAGCAATATTAAGCTACAAGCAATGAATTACAGACTATACTGATCATGCCAGTGACTCTCCAAAAGTGTTCTCCAGAATATAAGAAATAGAAACAGGAGAAGGCTATACAACATCTAATTCTTGCTCTTCTTCAATAACACCATGGTCATTGTGATGATTGACCACATTTCCACCTTCCTGAATACCTCTACAGTCAAAATATGTTAGGTTTACATTCACAGGAATGTTCACAACATTTCTGTGAGGAAATACAAGCATCCCCCTGACTCCTGGACATTGCAACTCATGGTCGTTCAAAGTAAAGAAGGAGAATTTGGTACAATATTGAGAACCTCAAGGCCATGCAATCGGAGCACACAAAACCTTGAATAAAAAGCAGAAGGTGTGCAACATCCACCATGGAATGATTTCTTGTCACCACTCTGGCCTCATTAGTTCAATCTTCTTTTCATCAGACCAGAGAATCTTGTTTCTCATGCCTTTTGGCAAACTCAAAGCGAGCTGTCATGTGCCTTTTACTGAGGAGTGGCTTATGTCTGGCCACTCTACCATAAAGGCCTGATTGGTGGAGTGCTGCAGATATATTTGTCTTTCTGGAAGGTTCTCCCATCCCCACAGAGGAACTCTGGACCTCTGTCAGAATGACATTGGGTTCTTGGTCACCTCCCTGACCAAGGCCCTTCTCCACCGATTGCTCAGTTTGGGCGGGTGGCCAGCTCTACGAAGAGTCCTGGTAGTTCCAAAGTTCTTCCATTTAAGAATGACAGAGGCCACTGCTCTTCAGGACCTGCAATGCAGCAGAAATCGTTTTGTACCCATCCCCATATCTGTGATTCGACACAATCATGTCTCAGAGGTCTACAGACAATTCCTTTGGCTTCATGACTTGGTTTTTGCTCTAACATCCACTGTCAACTGTGGGATCTTATGTGTGCCTTTCCAAATCATGTCCAATCTATTTAATTTACAACTGATGGACTTCAATCAAGTTGTAGAAACATCTCAAGGATAATCAATGAAAACAGGATGAACCTAAGCTCAATTTTGAGTGTCATAGCAAAGGTTCTGAATACTTATGTAAAGGTGGTATTTCAGTTATTTATTTTTAATTACTTTGCAAAAAAATTTAAACACCTGCTTTTGCTTCTCATTCTGGGGTATTGTGTGTACATTGATGATAAAAAAATTAATCCATTTTAAAATAAGGCTGTAACGTAACAAAATATGGAAAAAGTGAAGGGGTCTGAATACTTTCTGAATGCACTGTACATGCCTGATGCACTTTAAATGGTGAAATATATTTAAGAAGGTTTGCCAAATGGATATAAGAGGAATACAGCATAGAAGAAATTTATGACCGAAAATGGAGAGTCAAACATATTATCATTCAAGTTGATACTAAAAGGAATATCTGGCATGTAGAATTTCAGATGGTAGTTGAGAGTTGGACAATACTTGGCCTGCATTTGCACCTCTGTGATATTGGTAAACTGGTGAATAAATTTAAGTCATGGCATCCCTCTGCCAATAATTTTGCACTAATTGGCTAGCTTTCTTCAGGAAAATCACTGAATGGTTGGTGTGGAAAATAGAAATGTCACAATCATGCACTACATGATGTTTTAAGTTAAAGTAACTTAATGAAGCCAAGCAGGGGAGGTCAAGCTGAATCTAACCTATGATATAACTCATTTGGAGGTTCTTATTAACAATGCCATTTCAGAAATAACAACAAGGTCCTTTCATCACATTGAAATCCATGAATTCCAAAAAAGTTATGACATTTATTGTTTACATCAAAAATAAAATAATAAAATGACTACAAATTACTATTGGTGCTGTAACTTATATGGCATTTCCCTGTGTCTTGTTTAGCCAATGTAAATAAATAGATTGACGCCTAAATTGAAATATTGGAGAAATACATTTTTTTTTACAATCGCCTATTGAAGACATTGATTGGTTCTAAAATAACATGGGTAATGATGTGAAAAATAATGTGCACCTGATTCTGAAGGAGCATACTAGTAT
This sequence comes from Amblyraja radiata, assembly GCF_010909765.2. Classification (NCBI taxonomy): domain Eukaryota; kingdom Metazoa; phylum Chordata; class Chondrichthyes; order Rajiformes; family Rajidae; genus Amblyraja; species Amblyraja radiata. The sequence goes on along the minus strand of NC_045957.1, from coordinate 45,795,221 downwards.
AAATCAATATTTAGTCTCTTTAAGTACCATGACTTTTTATAATGCAAAGTAACACAGTTCGTTCCTGTTAGCTACTTGAGGGCACAACCCTATTTTGTCTCACTCTTTGTGATCAGATGCTGACATGGCAGTTCGTGGCTGAGACAGATAGAAATTCCTACAGTTTGCAACATGACATTTGTCACTGAGACAGCATTCATTTCACTGTTCATGATGGGCTATATGTCAAAACTATCCCAAAACACTTAAATGTTCATGAAAAGGCCACAGCATAAAATAACTCGCTGATTAAAAGCACTTCCATTTTTCCAAAATGGTCTCGATATAAACATATATTATCTGCACAAGAATTGCTCTTTAGAGATCTATTTTTTAACTAAACTAAACAGGAGGTTAAGCATTTGTGTTAAAGGCCCCATGCATCCGAATGAAAGTTGACGAATTTGCTTGAATCTGTTGCATTTTACCCACTTAACTGGCAAAGGATTAAGACACCTGAGCACAGACTGGCATCTTGTTCTCTAGCTGAGTGCTGTTCCCAAGATGCTTGTGTTGCACTGGGAGTGCAGGCTCTCTTGACTTTCCCAGCCAGGTTAAGTTGGTATGTGTTTGCCAGTACAAAGGTTTCAATGGGGAGATATGGCTGAGAAAGTAAGTATGCTATTTTCCTTCTTACCTAATTAAGTTCCATTGGTTTAAATGTGCTTGACAAACCTGCTCTTCCTTCATGATTCCTACTGCACTTCGACTGAGTCTAAAAAAGGGATTTGACCCAAAACTTTGCCTGTCCATTCCCTCCTGACCCACTGAGTTCCTCAAGCATTTTGTGTTTCTGTAATTGTGGCGGCTTGGTGGCACAGCAGTAGAGTTGCTGCCTTGCAGCGCCAGAGACCAGGGTTCCATGCTGACTATGGATGCTGTCTGTACAAAGATTGTACGTTCTCCCCGTGACCTGCGTGGATTCTCTCCAGGATCTCCGGGTTCCTCTCACACTTCAAAGACGTACAGGTTTGTATGTTAATTGGCTTGGTATAATTGTAAATTGTAGTTAGTGTGTGTAAGGTAGTGTTAGTGTGTGGGGATTGTTGGATGGCACGGACTCGGTGGGCCGAAGGGCCTGTTTCCGTGCTGTATCTCTAAACTAAACTATTTGTCTAAAATTATTTTTGCATAGTTTGCTTTCTAATTTTTTTTATTTTTCCTACTGTGATGCCCCATTGTTTTTGAATGTTTGTGAATAGTACTCTATTCACAAACATTTAATTTAAATGACAGCTATGACTGGTGGTAAATCTAGGGGGCTGTGTTTTCTACACCTATCCAGTCACCTGGGGTTGGGGCTTCCCCATGGAGTACAGAAGGACAGGCCCAGGGTTATGCCATAAGAAAGAGTGCTCCACAGACAGGTGGCTGACAAACTCAGAACTCACCATTCAATTAAAAAAAAGTCATCCAAATTATAATGAAATGTGGAAGGGGATAGAACAAAAGGTTATTTTCTTGCAGAAACAAAGAACTACAGATGCTGGTTAATGCACAAAAGGGCACAAAGTAATGGAGCAACTCCGAAGGACAGGCAGCATCTCTGGAGAACATGGATTGGTGACATTTCAGGTCGAGACCCTTCTTCAGTCTGATCTTCTTCGGCATGAAAGGTCCACATCCTAAAAGGGAATGTCTAACTTTTCATAGTTCCCTTTGATATTCAACAGCATCACCAAAACCTCTATTTTTAACATATTGATCAGCATTGTTCGGCAACTTAAATGTTTTATCGACATATATATTGTGAATTCATTGATAAGTCAAAGATTGGATTCCCACTTCCCTATTTAAGTGGGCCATGAGCCAAGAGTGTTTTATTGCCATATGTCCCAAAATGTAACAATAACATACTTTCTTGCAGCAGAAACACAAGAGGAATGTAAGCACAGGACTTAATTAGTAGTCAATATAATAAACAAAAACAAAAAGATCAATAAATTTAAAATATACTAGACCAAGTGCAGACCCGTTGGGTCTGTTTCACCAACGGCGTTTGCGGAGGGGGGCTGCGGCATCACACTCACATTAACCACCCCCAAACACAAAGGTGGGGGGAGCGGGGGTGAGAAGAGGGGAGGGAGGGGACAGGAGGAGGAGGAAACGGGACAGATTCGGGAGGGAAAGGAGAGCGGGGTAGGGGGTGAGAGATGTGGGGGAGGGGGGGAGAGATGTGGGGGAGGGGGAATGGGGAGGGAGGGGAGGAGGGAGGGAGGGGGAGAGGGGTGGGGGGAGAGGGGTGGGGGGAGAGAGGGGAAAGAGTGGGGAGGGAGAGTGGAGGGGAGGGGGGAGAGAAGTGGTGGAGTGAGGAGGGAGGAGGAGTGGGGAATGGGGAGTGGTGGAAGAGGGACATAGGGATAGGGGGAAGGGGGCGGGGGGAGAGAGGGAAGGGGGTGGGGTAGAGAGGTAAGGGGGTGGGGGAGACAGGGATGGGAAAGGGGTGAGGAGAGGGAGACGGGGAGGAGAGAAGGGGGAGAGAAGTGGTAGAGTGGGGAGGGAGGGGTAGGGGGAGTGGTGGAAGAGGGACAGATGGGTAGGGGAAGGGGGAGGGGGGAGAGAGGGAAGGGGGTGGGGCAGAGAGGGGAGGGTGGTGGGGGAGAGAGGGATGGGTGGGAGAGGGAGAGGGGTGATGAGAGGGAAACATAGAAACATAGAAATTAAGTGCAGGAGTAGGCCATTCGGCCCTTCGAGCCTGCACCACCATTCAATATGATCATGGCTGATCATCCAACTCAGTATCCTGTACCTGCCTTCTCTCCATACCCCCTGATCCCTTTAGCCACAAGGGCCACATCTAACTCCCTCTTAAATATAGCCAATGAACTGGCCTCAACTACCTTCTGTGCCAGTGAATTCCAGAGATTCACAGTGTGATTCTGTGTGAAAAATGTTTTTCTCATCTCGGTCCTAAAAGATTTACCCCTTATCCTTAAACTGTGACCCCTTGTTCTGGACTTCCCCAACATCTGGAACAATCTTCCTGCATCTAGCCTGTCCAATCCCTTAAGAATGTTGTTAGTTTCTATAAGATCCCCCCTCAATCTTCTAAAATCTAGCGAGTACAAGCCGAGTCTATCCAGTCTTTCTTCATATGAAAGTCCTGACATCCCAGGAATCAGTCTGGTGAACCTTCTCTGTACTCCCTCTATGGCAAGAATGTCTTTGAGCATTGGGCATTGTGACATCACACGATGGAACGTTCACCAGGTGCTGGTGCTCCTGCAAAGGCATATGTAAATGAATCCATTCCGATTGGACATATGTGAACATTGGGCATTGTGACATCACACGATGGAATGTTCACCATGGGCTGGGGCTGGGGCTGCTTCTATGGGTGAGAAGCAGTTTTCTTTTGACATGGGGGGGGGGGGGGGGGGGGGGAGAAGGATTTGATTAAAAATGTGTACATAAACACGACGAAATGTAATCAGGAGCGGGTACTTTGAAAGAAAAGTGAAATCTCTACCGAAATGGAAAAGATCTCGGCGATTCTGCGTCTGGTTTCGAAGTAGCAAGGAATCAAAGGAAGAAAGGCGGTTGGCAGCCGGACGGACGGACGGACAGCGGACGGACGGACGGCGGATGGCGGACGGCGGCAGCCACACAGTTTTAAAGATACACTAGACCAAGTGCAGACCCGTTGGGTCTGTTTCCCCAACGGCGTTTGCGGGGGGAAGGGGGGGGGGGGGGGCTGCGGCATCACACTCACATTAACCACCCCCCAAGCACACAGGTGGGGGGAGAGGGGTGAGAAGAGGGGAGGGAGGGGAGAGGAGGAGGAGGAAACGGGACAGATTTGGGAGGGAATGGAAAGCGGGGTAGGGCGTGAGAGAGGGGGATGGGGAGAGAGATGTGGGGGAGGGGGGGATGGGGAGGGAGGGGAGGAGGGAGGGAGGGGGAGAGGGGTGGGGGGAGAGAGAGGAAAGAGTGGGGAGGGAGAGTGGAGGGGGAAGGGGGGAGAGGTGGAAGAGTGGGGAGGGAGGAGGAGAGGGGTAGGGGGAGTGATGGAAGAAGGACAGAGGGGTAGGAGGAAAGGGGCGGGTGGAGAGAGGGAAGGGGGTGGGGTAGAGAGGGAAGGGGGTTGGGGGAGAGAGGAATGGGTGGGAGAGGGAGAGGGGTGATGAGAGGGAAACATAGAAATATAGAAATTAAGTGCAGGAGTAGGCCATTCGGCCCTTCGAGCCTGCACCACCATTCCATATGATCATGGCTGATCATCCAACTCAGTATCCTGTACCTGCCTTCTCTCCATACCCCCTGATCCCTTTAGCCACAAGGGCCACATCTAACTCCCTCTTAAATATAGCCAATGAACTGGCCTCAACTACCTTCTGTGCCAGTGAATTCCAGAGATTCACCACTCTCTGTGTGAAAAATGTTTTTCTCATCTCGGACCTAAAATATTTACCCCTTATCCTTAAACTGTGACCCCTTGTTCTGGACTTCCCCAACATCTGGAACAATCTTCCTGCATCTAGCCTGTCCAACCCCTTAAGAATTTTGTAAGTTTCTATAAGACCCCCCCTCAATCTTCTAAAATCTGGCGAGTACAAGCCGAGTCTATCCAGTCTTTATTCATATGAAAGTCCTGACATCCCAGGAATCAGTCTGGTGAACCTTCTCTGTACTCCCTCTATGGCAAGAATGTCTTTGAACATTGGGCATTGTGACATCACACAATGGAACGTTCACCATGGGCTGGGGGCTCCTGGAAAGGCATATGTAAATGGATCCATTCCGATTGGACATCTGTGAGCATCGGGCATTGTGACATCACACGATGGAACGTTCACCAGGGGCTGGGGCTGGGGCTGCTTCTATGGGTGAGAAGCCAGTTTTTTTTTTAAGATTGGGGGGGGGGGGGGGGGGGAGAAGGATTTGATTAAAAATGTGTACATAAACACGACGAAATGTAATCAGGAGTGGATACTTTGAAAGAAAAGTGAAATCTCTACCGAAATGGAAAAGATCTCGGCGATTCTGCGTCTGGTTTCGGCGTAGCAAGGAATCAAAGGAAGAAAAGCGGCCAGCAGCCGGACGGACGGACGCCGGACGCCGGACGCCGGACGCCGGCAGGCACACAGTTTTATATAATAATAGATAGATAGATATATAGTGCAAAAACAACACAAAGCCCAAAGTCCCTGGTGCAATCCAGGCAGTTTGTAGTTCAGAGTTTAGTTGGAGTTCGTAGTGTTCAATAGGTTTATGGTGGTTGGGAAGAAGCTGTTCCTGAATCTGGACATTGCCTTTTCCACAATCAACAATCCACAGCACACAAGTGAGAAATGGGTTTTAATATTCTCCATTTGCTTAGTAGAGTGCAGCTTCATTAAAACAAATATATATATATTGATGCCATTCAGAAGAAAGTAGTCTGCTTCTTCAAAATCTGAATATTCATTCACTCCGGTATAGTGTGGTCACAATTCAAACTATCTCCAAAATGCACTGCAGCAACTCATCAAGCTTTCTTCAGCAGCACATCTCAAACCTGCCCACCTCCATCATCTGGAACAATGGCAGCAGTCATGTGGGAATATCACCATTTGCAAGTTACTTACAATCTCACTTGAAAATGTATTCCCCTCCTTCATTGTTACTGAAATAAGGTGAGCCAAAATGCTGGAACTGTCTATCTAACAGCTGTGTGGGAGTATTTTTGCCACACAAACTGTAGTGATTCAAGAAGACAGCTCATCGCCACCTTCTCCAGGGCAGTTAATAATACTATTCCATGCTAGTCATGCCAGCAGAAACCATACTCTAGGAGACAATTAATAATAGCCACAAATTGCCCAGAGGTTCTGTAAAGCAGCGGAATGGAAAATATTTAGTCCAGAGTCTATTTAGATTGTTATTGTCTATGTTTGCTGACTTTATTTAACATTTCTTTGTAAAGTATATTTAAGAGGAGCTGAAAACTGCATTAAATTAGAACACAGAGCAACACCCATGTCATATTTCCAGAACAGATTGACCATCAGTGCTTTTAACTCCAATACTGCATTCCATTTGGTCTAGTCTGTTTGAACACACACAGTCCAGTGGTAAGTTGTTATTGCTTTCCTAAATGAACTGCAACATTTGTTTTGCTGGTAACAAATGAAAACTGGGAATAGACTGGTCATAAGGACAAAGTGGGTGAATATATCTAATTATAAAATACTACTTATTTCTAACAGACACTTTAAGTTTATTATTATTATTGCAATACATGATTCTAGTTATACTGGTTTATCATGCTTAAGTTATCTGGCAGCTATTAATGAGATTCGTCTTTATTTGCAGATATGTTTTATGTCACGCAGTGAAAACCGTAAGTAAATTAGATTGTTATAAATGGTCTAATTCCTAATGTAATGAATTATACACTTGCTAAAGATGGAAATGTTCATCAGTATGATGCACTATGCTGTCTTTCTCCAAAGAGTGAGAATATGCAAAGTATGGTCACGGAAGGGATGAACTGCCATCTCTTTAATGTTTGTCAAGAAAAATGAAATTAGACACTACGGGAGACAAAGCCAGAGATTCGCTATCAATCACCTGTCGTAGATGCATCGTAGGACATTCAGGACACTTTGATACTCATGAATATTTTAGACAAAACAAATTTCATGATGCTTTTCCGGTGAACATTCTCTTTTGCACTGACTGATGTGCTTTGCAATGTGACTGCATCCATTACTGCAGTTAAACAAAACCAGACACCTATCGAAGGGAAAAAATTGACCTTAATATTATTGGCTCTTGAAGTTAAACACACAAATCTGAAGGTAATGATTGTTAACGATTTAATATTACATGAACGACCAAATCAAATTTTAACTCCTCATATGCTGTGCATTATTTTCAGTTTGTCATTTTCTATTCCATAACTATGCATATGTATATTCACGAATTGAAAGTTTTAAAAGAATATATAGTTCTTCAGGTAATATTCGAAACATATTAACAAAAACTATACAATACGGACTAATTAAAGCACTCCCATGTTTTTTTCTGCTGTTGGTTGGCAGGAATAATGGGATTATCTTGCATCGCCTTCCTATTTCACCCCAACCTCTACCACTGAGTTTTAATTCTATCCCTTTTGAGTCGTGAGAAAGTTATTGAATCGTGAATTTAGAAGTGATTGTGATACCTCTCCGATTACAAAATGATGATATTTAGAACATAAGCCATCATTTCACTGCTTACGTGATTTTGATTAGAACATATAGGTATATACATGTAGTCTATGATTATAACCTCTCCTCCAAAGATAGCTCACAGTTAAGGTGAAAGTGTGGAGAAGCTAACAGATGTAAAACAAACAGTCCAACCACACATTTTTATTTCTTGAAATTTCATGTGCTGAATCCAGATTGTAGATGAGATGTCTGCAATGAAAGATTATAAACTTAAATTTCACAGTCAAATTTGCTTTACCTTAAAGTTACCCAACTCTGCTTCTGCCTAAGCTTCTCAGCTGCTGAAACCTTCACCCTGTGGTGCGTGGGTCTCAAAAGGAAGCACGAAGTCCAGTGTTTTGAGAGGCACCTTTAATTATGTTCCTCCCGGTTGTAGGGAGGTCCAAACAAGAGAAAGATGGCACCTAAACCCCTGCCTTTAAACCCTCTGGTTAAGGACCGCCTCCGGACTGAACCACTCCCGGGCTGAGGGGTTCGACAGTATGATGGCGCGACCCTTGGGAGCCACCACAGGACCCCCCCCAGAACCCGAGGCACGGAACGCACCGGCGGGCGCACGACCCGGCCGGCCCGCGTGTGGAAGTCAGCAGATTGAGGGGCTGGTGGAGGCATAGGTGGAGGGACAGGTCGAGGGACCGGTCGAGGGACCGGCGGGAGGACAGGTGGAGTGACAGGCGGAGGGAGCCGTGAAGGGGGGCGCACTCATGGCCGAGGTTGGGCAACCAGCACCGGCTGGTCAATGTCCAGGTGTGCCGGCTTCAACCGGTCAATCGACAAGGCCTCCGGCCGGCCCCCCATGTCCAGGACAAAAGTCGTCTGCCCATGTTCCAGCACCCGGAACGGGCCCTCGTACGGTCTCTGGAGTGGCGTCCGGTGGGCATCACGGCGCAGGAAAACGTATGGGCAGTCCCTGAGGGCTGATGGCACATGCGGGCGAAATGTCCCATGGCGGGACGTCGGGACGGGTGCGAGCCTGCCAACTCGCTCACGAAGGCGCTTTAGGGTGGATGAGGGCGTCCCCTGCTGCCCCGGCGCCGACGGCACGAATTCCCCGGGCACCGTGAGTGGCGACCTGTACACGAGCTCTGCCGATGATGAGGCCAAGTCCTCTTTAGGAGCAGTCCGGATGCCCAGCATGACTCACGGCAACTCGTCCATCCAGTCCGGGCCGGAGAGTCGCGCCTTCAGCGCTGCCTTTAGCTGCCGGTGGAACCTCTCCACCAGACTGTTAGCTTGCGGGTGGTAAGCCGTGGTGTGGTGTAGCCGCACCCCCAACAAGCGAGCCATGGCTGACCACAGCTCGGAGGTGAACTGTGGCCCCCGATCTGAGGAGATGTGAGCCGGCACCCCGAAGCGAGCAATCCAGTGCGCGGACAACGCACGAGCGCACGTAGCCGTTGAAGCCTCCGGCCACCGCGTGAAGCGGCCCACCATTGTGAAAAGGTGGGTGATGCCCCGTGATGGCGGGAGAGGCCCCACAATGTCTACGTGGAGATGGTCGAATCGCCGGTGAGGTAGACCAAACTCCTGGAGAGGCGCACGGACATGGCGCTGGATTTTCGCCGTCTGGCACGGAATGCAGGTGCGAGCCCAATGGCCAACCTGCTTGCGCAGACCGTGCCACATGAAACGAGCGGCCACCAGTGCCGTTGTCGCCCAAATTGATGGGTGAGACAGTCCATGGATGACATCAAAAACCCTCCGGCGCCATGCAGCAGGGACGATGGGGCGCGGCTGACCGGACGATATATCGCTCAGGACGGTCGCTCCTCCAGGACCGAGAGGGACATCCTCAAGGCGGAGGCCGGAGATGGCAGTCCGGTAGGCGGGCACCTCATCGTCCGTGAGCTGTGCCTCTGCCAGAGCAGAATAATCAATTCCGGGCGCCACCTCAAAAACGGCGTTGATAGCGGGGCGGGACAATGCGTCGGCCACCCGGTTCTCTTTCCCCTCGATGTAGCGGATTGAAGTGGTACACTCCGAAATGTAGGCCAAATGCCGCTGCTGTCGTTCGGACCAGGGGTCGGAAACCTTTGCCAGGGCGAAAGTGAGCGGCTTGTGGTCCGTGTAGGCGGTGAATGGGCGGCCCTCCAGGAAGTAGCGGAAGTGGCGCACTGCCAGGTACAGAGCCAGGAGCTCACGATCGAACGCGCTGTATTTCGTCTGCGCGCAGTTGAGGTGCCGGCTGAAGAAGACCAGGGGCCGCCAACCTCCGCCCGTCAGTTGCTCCAGCACAGCGCCCACTGCCGACTCCGAGGCGTCCACCGTGAGAGCAGTCGGGGCATCTTCCCGTGGGTGCACCAGTAGTGCGGCCCGAGCCAGGGCCTCCTTTGTGCCGCCAAATGCAGCCACTGCCTCGTGGATCCATTCAACGGCTTTGTTCTGCCCACCCGCCAGGAGTTGATACAGGGGCCGCATGATGTGGGCCGCAGATGGCACAAAACGGTGGTAAAACGCCACCATACCGACAAACTCCTGCAGGCCGCGCACCGTGCGTGGGCGAGGAAACCAACGGATGGCGTCGACCCTGTCAGGCAGGGGAACCGCGCCTTGCGCTGTCACGCGGTGGCCGAGGAAGTCAATCTCGGTCACCCCAAAACGGCACTTTTTGAGGTTGATGGCCAAACCATGTTCGCTGAGCCGCTGACAGAGCTGCCGAAGGTGGGCGCAGTGCTCCTGCTGCGAGCGGCTGGCCACCAGGATGTCGTCCAGGTACACAAATACGAAATCGAGGTCGCGACAAACCCCGTCCATCAGGCGTTGAAAAGCCTGCGCGGCGTTCTTGAGGCCAAACGGCATCCGTGTGAACTCGTAAAGTCCGAATGGCGTGATGATAGCCGTCTTGGGTACATCATCCGGGTGGACCGGTATCTGGTTATAACCCCGTACCAGATCCACTTTTGAAAATATTGCGGCGTGACCTCGATTTCGTATTTGTGGCCCCAGCCAAATGGGCGGTGAAGTCCTGGATGTGGGGTACGGGGTACCGATCCGCAGTTGTTGCGCCGTTCAGCCGCCGGTAATCCCCGCAAGGTCGCCAGCTCCCGCTTGCCTTAGGGACGATGTGGAGTGGGGATGCCCATGGGCTGCTTGAAGGGCGGATGATCCCCAAGGTCTCCATCGTGCGGAATTCCAGCCGTGCCAGACACAATTTATCTGGCGGCAGTCGGCGCGCTCGTGCGTGGAGAGGTGGGCCGGAAGTCTGGATAAAATGTACCACTGCGTGACTGGGGGTCGATGACCGAAACTGTGGGGTCAGGATGTCCAGGAACGCGGCCAAGACCCAGCGCGAAGCGGGAGTCCACGGACGACAGGGGCCGTCCCACCGGCTGATCCAAACGCAGCATGATCGGCTCCAACGTAGTGGCGTTGACCAAGCGCTGACGCCTGATGTCCACCATGAGGGAATGCGCCCGGAGGAAGTCGGCCCCGAGCAATGGCTGGGAGACATCAGCAATGGTAAACCGCCACAAGAAATGGCAGGAGCCGAAAACGATCGGGACCAGGCCCTCCATATGAAGGAGCCTAGCAGCACGCTCCATCCTGCTTAGTCCATAAATCTGGAGCAGGAGCTCCTTGAGGCCGAGATATTTATCAGTGTCCGGGGGGGCTGCGAGGAAGACCGTGACCTCTTCAACCGTGTCCTGGTCGAGGGCCCCCACCAGGTAATAGAAGCGGGTGGCATCGACCGTGATGCCCCGCAGGTTGAACTAGGCCTCCGCCTGCTGGAACCAGATGAGCGGCCGGGTGGTCCAGAAGTAGGGCAGCTTCACCGAGACCGCGTCCAGAGACAGGGCCGGGCCGGCCTGTGAGGAGGTAGGCTTTCTCTTCTCTCCATCATGACGCCAATGGAGCGTCGGGGGTCACCAATGTGGTGCGTGGGTCTCAAAAGGAAGCACAAAGTCCAGTGTTTTGAGAGGCACCTTTAATTATGTTCCTCCCGGTTGTAGGGAGGTCCAAACGAGAGAAAGATGGCACCCAAACCCCTGCCTTTAAACCCTCTGGTTAAGGACCGCCTCCGGACTGAACCACTCCCGGGCCGAGGGGTTCGACAGTATGATGGCGCGACCCTTGGGAGCCACCACAACCCATCCCTTTATTGCCTCTAACTTGAATTATTCCAATAACAATCTCCTGGCCAGTTTCCACTCAATGTAAAGCTTGCCCTTATGCAAACCTCCTCTGTTGTTTGTTTAACTCACACCAAATCACATGGTCCTGTTAACTACTTTCCTGTATCCTACATTGCCTTCTGATTGACATGTGTCCATTTCTTCTCCTCATCACTATCTCTCTAATATTTTCCAACATAACAATTTTCTGAACCCTCTGAATTGTTTTAGTTCTGGGATGTGCATCACGGATTTAACTCCAGCCATTGCTTACTGCGCCTTCAGCTTTCTAAGATCCAGGCTCTGAAGTTCCCTGCTTATCTGTCTATTTCTATTCCTTTAAAATGGTCTTTAAACTTCCCCTTTTGGACAATGTTTTTGGTCAGAACCTGGTACCTCCTTTGTGGCCTTATGTTTAGAACAGAACAATTTTGAATCATAAATGCAGCAAGGTAACTACTAGTGTGCTGTATGTTGGATAGGTCATTGGATATTTTTTTCATATAGGTGAGGAAATGGATAATCTTTCCAGTGAGTATGTTGGGTGCATGATTGTAGGAGAAATTGAGAATTCCTCCTCCTACATTTAAATTCTACGGCTGCTGTTACTTGTCCACACCAAGTCTTCATCTGGCTGTCCACTCACCACTGTCCACTCTTGCCAACATTTTTAATCTTATCTTTTTAAGAGTGGGGTATGGCAGTATTATGAATTGTGCCCTTTTGGTATGGTGTGAATAGGGTACAAAATCATTATGGGAAAAGGTCAAAATGCAGATTGATGGCAGTTAATTATTTTAAATCAATTCAATTAATACTGGCAGGAGGTCCAGAAGTTATACCAACTAGAATAATAAATAAACATGATTATATGAGTCAATATGCAAGTGAAGTCAAAATAGTAATTATTATTTTCTAGATATGTCAGAAAGATAATGAGCTTTATTCTCTTTGGTTTTGTGGATTGAACATAAAAATTAATGCAAGTACAGCCTAATTTGAGAGATTCAATTAAAGTATGGTACCTTCTTTATTCCAGTGGAATCAGATAGGTTCCTTCTCCTTAACCTTGTGGTCAGTTACATGTTGCAATAAAATCCTGGAAGGAAATCAAAACAATGAATGATGTTATTCCATTGCATTGTTTAATCCAGAGCAGGAAAGCAATTATTTAACCCAACTTGCACAGCATAATATATATATTTTTTAATTAACTGCGAAATCGCTCCCAAAATCATTGATGACAATTTTGGGACATTCATCAATTTGATAAAATGATGTGGAATTGTATTGGTATTCATGAGCTACCTTGATGTTCAAACTCTTTAATTCTATTGCACATTGCATTTGATTGTTCTTCATTGAAGGGATTTCAGCAAAGAAACATGCATACATCAGACTGGCAATAGATGGGGTCGTTTATTGACAGAGATTTACATCATATATTAATCATGAACTTATCTCATGGTTTTACATGTCTATCTGAACAGTGGAATGAGGGAGAGAGGGAGAGGGAGAGAGGGGGAGAGGGAGAGAAGGAGAGGGATGGAGAGGGGGAGAGAGGGAGAGGAGAGGGAGAGAGCATGGCCAGCCGTTTGTCAGTGAATTAGTCTGCTTCACTAATCACTTCAGACCCAATAATTAAATAAATCTCCATCGTCACACCTTAACTTTGTCAATAATTGATTACATAAATGACTTTTCTCCATACCTAATTAGTGTTCATCCAGGTTGATTATGTCCTCATTCTTCAACCATGAGGTTACTGAGGCTTCTGTTCACTCGGCCCTCATGTGTTTTGCCTTCCTCTTCCCAGATTTCCCACATCATTTTTGTTTTTCCACCACTTTTTTTCACCAAGTCTTTATGGAGAAGATCAGTTGCTAGCTGGTACATTGGCAAGTCATAATCAGTAGCATCGTCATACTCCTCAGATTGTAACCAATAAGCAACTCTGTACACCTTGTTTTTCCTCAACTTTTCAATTTTGGCATTGTAAACTACAAGTTTTTGCTCTTCAAACCATGCATGACATGCCTTTCTGCCCACTACTTTCCCATTAAGACTGTCCTGTAGATCATCACATTTGGAGTGGTCCAAATTCGGATAATCTCTGCGAATGCTGTCTAAATCAGTCTCTTTTGCTGGGCATTTGGATTGACAATTTTGCATTTCTTCTTCGGAGATATCTGTTTAAAATGTAAAGGAAAAAAAACATTGAACAGCATTAACAGAAACAAGTTATTATTTGCAGTTTTAGGGAAAAAAAGATAGAAATGATAGAAAACAAATAGTAAATACCCAACAAAAAATTAATATTCATCAGTTTCATCAAATCAATTCAATTACTAGATCTAAACATCTATCCATTTTTTAAGAAAAGGCTAACATTTTTAAATAGCCTAAGTATCCAAATAACAAATGACAAACTAATCCCATTTAATAAACAACATACCTTTTGTTTTGTCCTGATATTGCGATCAGTGATGTTGAAGGCATTGAAGGCGTTAGAAGTCGCGTTTAACTTCAATGCAGCGCTGCAATCGTCCAGCAAAAAAAAATTTTCAACCGGGAACGGAAGCGCGAACGATTTTTCTTCATCATTCCTAATTCTAGGGGAAGGACTTGAACTTTATTTTGCCTTCCACCACTGTGAGGAGTGTGTAGGAGTCACTGTGGTGGATGTTCAATGTTAAAATGTGTTTTGATTGTTCCAAGATGGCTGCCGGAAGGGAGAGTGAACGCTGGCGCGATTAGCTGCCACTGCTCTCTCTTTGAATTGTGTATTGATATAATTTGATATAATTTGATTTGATATAATTTATTTGCCACACAACCAAGGTCGCTGGTATTTGGGTTGCCAGCAGCGGTACAATAATAAAGAACACAACCACAATAAAAATTTTACACAAACATCCACCACAGCATTCATCACTGTGGTGGAAGGCACAGAGCTTGGCCAGTCCTCCTCCATTTTCCCCCATGGTCAGGACCTCCACCCTCCACAGCCGTTGCTGCGGGCATCCAGATGGTAAGGGACAAAGTCAAAGTCAAGGTGAGTCCAGGATCGGCTCTTCCCAACCAGAGACCGCGGCTTCAGGCTGGTGTAAGCCGCAGGCCGGCGGTCAAAGTTTTAAAGTACCTGCCGTGCCGCCGCCGGAAGCACCGCAGTCTGCAGGGCCGGCGGTCGAAGCTCCCCTCCAGGGGAGATGATAAGTCCATACCACGCCTGCGGTAGAAGATGGCCGCGGGCCTGCGGTGGAAGCTTCTTCTTCCCCCCGGGTCCCCCACGAGGGATCCTGGGCTGTAGACGCCGCACCAGCTGGAGTTCTGCAGACCGCGGCTTCAGGCTGCCGGCTGCCGGCTGCCGCGGGCCAGCGTAACGGAGTGCTCCCCTCCAGCGAGGTCTCACCCGCTCCGCGCCGAGAGTCCACGCTGCGCCCGCCGCTGAAGCTCCGGGCGCGTCTCCGGGAAAGTCCGCGCCGATCCTTGCTGTTAGGCCGCGGGGGAGGCGACCTGAAAAAGTCGCCTCTCCATGGAAGAGGCGGCCGAAACGGTTTCCCCCTTAGCCCCCCACACCACCCCCCACACATAACACACAAAGAAACATTAAAAACACACTTTTAAACATACTAAAAAAATAAAAAAAGTTGAAAAAAGGCGGACACGCTGCCGACAGGCTGCTGCCAGTGCAGCGCCCCCTATCCTAAATGTATTGTTGATATCCTTACTATTTTTTTACTATTCCGCCTATATGTTTTGTAATCAGCTTACTAAATTTTGTAAGGCGTCCTTGAGAGTCCTTTGAAAGGCGCCCATAAGTATAATGTATAATAATAATAATAATAATAATAATAATAATAATAATAATAATAATAATAATAATAATAATAATAATAATAATAATAATAATAATCAGCTAGCAGCCAGAGGAAATCCCTCTCTGACAACCAATACAAACCTGCATTTTAATTCCCCCCCCCCCAACAAAGCCTCCGGAATCGCACCCACAGGCAGTGGCAGATCTGCAGCACCGCTGATGGTGGGTTCTGTAACAATGCTAGATAGTATGCAGAGAGTCTGAAGACATTAGATTCAGTGAGAGTAGCTAATTCACATATTATAATGCCACTGGAAGAATGCAGAAGTGCAGTTCATTGCAACATTCAACTTACAACAGTGATTTGATCCCCATGCTGTGCTTTTTCTTAACCTTACACTTGGGGCGGAAGATTACAACCTTCATGTGGTCCACCCTGTTTTGACTAATGCAATCAACCCAACGTGCACAAACAAGATCAAATAGAACAAGTTGACCTACAACTTTAGGCTGTGCACGCCATACGCAAGAAGTAGAATACCTTGCACTTTGAAAATATGTTCAGAACCTGAAGCAATCTGCCCTATAGTGCTCCTACTATGGATCAGCTTGTTGCAGGTTAATTGTTGAACAATTTCCACTGATTGTTGCTACAATCCTGGAGCTTTCTATCCTTTAAAATTGCTGAGATTTACAGCGAGCAATTTGCCAAGTCAAGGACTTGAGTCCATAGAATCGGGAGTGCCTTATAGCCATATAAACTGAAATGGAACAATGTAATTCTTACTTGCAGCAGCAGCACAACAGGTTTGTAAATGCAGTGCTCACTAGATAATGCAATAAACAAACAAAATGAAGCTCAATAAATGAATATAAACCCAAAATAGTGCAAAACAACACAAAACCCAAAGTCCATAGTTCAGAGTTTAGTTGAAGCTTGATGGTTGTTGGGAAGAAGTCGTTTCTGTTCCTTTGTCTTGACTTCAAGGCTTCTACAGGCATCAGTTGTTCCAAGACTTACAAACTCCTTTGGATTGCAGAATGACATGAAGAAGAAGCAGAGGGCACTCAGAGCAGAGCAAGTTCCAGGATAAGTAAACAAGAAACTGAATATCACACTTAAAATCACAGAACTGCAAGAGAGCAGAGGAGGGGAGAGCAGAAGAAGAAAATGAAATTCTGGTCAATGATAATCAAATAAGAAAATGATTCCATACATTCCATTTCTGTTGATCAACATGTCAGACTGACGACATTTGGCTTAACTCAAAAATGAGTCGCAAATATTTATGATATTGATAGATAGATGGATAGATACCCTAACATGTTTTGTAACTGAAACCATAATGTGTGCAACAAATCATTCAAATCCTAATATACGCACAGTGAGAAGGGAAAGATTTATTACAAAACCTGTGGGGCACAGAGGGTGCTAAATGAGCTACCAGAGGAGGTGGTTGAGGTAGGTACAATAACAACAATTAAAAGACATTTGGACAGTACACAGATAGGAAAAGTTTAGATTGATATGGGCCAAACGCAAGCAAATTGGTCTCGATTAGATTTGCACATGGTCGGCACGGATATGAAGGGATGAAGAGCCTGTTTCTATGCTACATGATTCTATAACCAAACATGCTTTCAGGTCACTTTTAGATGACACTAGACCAAGTGCAGACCCGTTGGGTCTGTTTCCCCAACGGCGTTTGCGGGGGGGGGGGGGGGGGGGGGTGGGTGAGAAGAGGGGAGGGAGGGAGGGGAGAGGATGAGGAGGAAACGGGATAGATTTGGGAGGGAAAGGAGAGCGGGGTAGGGGGTGAGAGATGGGGAGAGTGATGTGGGGGAGGGGGGATGGGGAAGATGGGGAGGAGGGAGGGAGGGGAGAGGGGTGGGGGAGAGAGGGGAAAGAGTGGGGAGGGAGAGTGGAGGGGAAGGTGGAGAGAAGTGGAAGAGTGGGGAGGGACGAGGAGAGGGGTAGGGGGAGTGATGGAAGAGGGATAGGGGGAAAGGGGTGGGGGGTGAGAGGGAAGGGGGTGGGGTAGAGAGGGAAGGGGGGTGGGGGAGAGAGGGATGGGAGAGGGAGAGGGGTGAGGAGAGGGAAACATAGAAGCATAGAAATTAAGTGCAGGAGTAGGCCATTCGGCCCTTCGAGCCTGCACCACCATTCAATATGATCATGGCTGATCATCCAACTCAGTATCCTATACCTGCCTTCTCTCCATACCCCCTGATCCCTTTAGTCTCAAGGGCCACATCTAACTCCCTCTTAAATATAAACAATGAACTGGCCTCAACTACCTTCTGCGGCAGAGAGTTCCAGAGACTCACCACTATCTGTGTGAAAAATGTTTTCCTCATCTCAGTACTAAAGGATTTCCCCCTTAACCTTAAACTGCGATCCGCTTGTCCTGGACTCCCCCAACATCGGGAACAATCTTCCTGCATCAGACAAATGCAATTCAGGACTTTTCTCTTCACAAGCAAAGTCTACCTTCGATTTTCCAGCATCTGTAGTTCCTTCTTAAAGACAGAGACTGTGCACGGTAAGGAAATGAGGAGGGAGAGGGGGAAGAGTGTGGAGGGAGGGGGAGAGTGGGATGGGAGGGGGAGAGGGGTGGGGGGAGAGAGGGGAAAGAGTGTGGGGGGGGAGGGGGGAGAGAAGTTGAAGAGTAGGGATGGAGGGGGAGAGGGGTAGCAGGAGTGGTGGAAGAGGGACAGGGGGAGTGGTGGAAGAGGGACAGAGGGGTAGGGGAAGGGTTGGGGGAGAGAGGGGAAGACAGGGGTGGTGGAGGGAGAGGGTGGGCTAAGGGGAGAGAAGTGGGAGAGGGAGGGGTAGGGGGAGTGGTGGAAGAGGGACAGGGGGGGAAGGGGGCGGAGGGGAGAGAGGGAAGGGGGTGGGGTAGAGAGGGAAGGGGGGTGGGGGAGAGAGGGATGGGTGGGAGAGGGAGAGGGGTGACGAGAGGGAAACATAGAAATTAAGTGCAGGAGTAGGCCATTCGGCCCAACGAGCCTGCACCACCATTCAATATGATCATGGCTGATCATCCAACTCAGTATCCTGTACCTGCCTTCTCTCCATACCCCCCGATCCCTTTAGCCACAAGGGCCAGATCTAACTCCCTCTTAAATATAGCCAATGAACTGGCCTCAACTACCTTCTGTGCCAGTGAATTCCAGAGATTCACCACTCTCTGTGTGAAAAATGTTTTTCTCATCTCGGAAAGGAAAGCGGGGTAGGGGGTGAGAGAGGGGGATGGGGAGAGAGATGTGGGGGAGGGGAGGGGGGGATGGGGAGGGAGGGGAGGAGGGAGGGAGGGGGAGAGGGGTGGGGGGAGAGAGGGGAAAGAGTGTGGAAGGGGGGAGAGAAGTGGAAGAGTGGGGAGGTAGGAGGAGAGGGGTAGGGTCTGTGTGAAAAATGTTTTTCTCATCTCGGTCCTAAAAGATTTACCCCTTATCCTTAAACTGTGACCCCTTGTTCTGGACTTCCCCAACATCTGGAACAATCTTCCTGCATCTTGCCTGTCCAACCCCTTAAGAATTTTGTAAGTTTCTATAAGATACCCCCTCAATCTTCTAAAATCTAGCGAGTACAAGCCGAGTCTATCCAGTCTTTCTTCATATGAAAGTCCTGACATCCCAGGAATCAGTCTGGTGAACCTTCTCTGTACTCCCTCTATGGCAACAATGTCTTTGAGCATTGGGCACTGTGACATCACACAATGGATCGTTCACCAGGGGCTGGGGCTGGGGCTGATACTATGGGTGAGAAGCCAGTATTTTTTGAAATATTGGAGGGGGGGCGGGGCCGCGGCATCACACTCACATTAACCACCCCCCAAACACGCAGGTGGGGGGAGGGGGGTGAGAAGAGCGGAGGGAGGGGAGAGGAGGAGGAAACGGGACAGATTTGGGAGAGAAAGGAGAGTGGGGTCGGGGGTGAGAGAGGGGGATGGGGAGAGAGATGTGGGGGAGGGGGGATGTGGAGGAAGGGGAAGAGGGAGGGAGGGGAGAGGGGTGGGGGGAGAGAGGGGAAAGAGTGTGGAGGGAGAGTGGAGGGGGTGGGGGGAGAGAAGTGCAGAGTGGGGAGGGAGGAGGAGAGGGGTAGGGGGAGTGATGGAAGACGGACAGAGGGATAGGGGGCGGGGGGAGAGAGGGAAGGGGGTGGGGGGGAGAGGGATGGGAGAGGGAGAGGGGTGAAGAGAGGGAGGGGGTGGAGAGAAGGGGGAGAGAAGTGGTAGAGTGGGGAGGGAGGGGTAGGGGGAGTGGTGGAAGAGGGATAGAGGGGTAAGGGAAGGGGGCAGGGGGAGAGAGGGAAGGTGGTGGGGTAGAGAGGGAAGGGGGGTGGGGTAGAGAGGGATTGGTGGGAGAGGGAGAGGGGTGAGGAGAGGGAAACATAGAAACATAGAAATTAAGTGCAGGAGTAGGCCATTCGGCCCTTTGAGCCTGCACCACCATTCAATATGATCATGGCTGATCATCCAACTCAGTATCCTGTACCTACCTGGTGCAGCTTCTATGGGTGAGAAGCCAGTTTATTTTTGAAATATTGGGGGGGGGGGGGGGGAATAATTTGATTAAAAACGTGTACTTAAACACGACGAAATGTAATGAGGTTTGGATACTTAGAAAGAAAAGTGAAATCTCTACCGAAATGGAAAAGATGTCGGCGATTCTGCGTCTGGTTTCGGAGTTGCAGTGAATCAAAGGAAGAAATGCAGCCGGCAGCCGTCCATGTAAATGGACCCATTCCGATTGGACATCTGCGAGCATTGGGCATTGTGATTGGATATCTGCGAGCATTGGGCATTGTGACATCACACGATGGAAACAAATCAAAAGGCAGAAAGGCAGCCGGACGGACCGCAGGCGACAGGCACAGACTTTTATATAATAGATAGATTTATAAAATCTGGTGGAGGCTTGTAAGTATGATTGAAATTCTCATGATAAATCATCACTAGGGATTAAGTCTGTCTATTTTGACAATACTAATAATGATTGATAATAACAGTAAGCATTTGAAATGATAAATAACTTGTAGGATTACATTACTAAGAGTGAACACAAGAGGGTGCTGCATGTAATGAGGCTATGGATGCCAATTACCACAAGGAACAGAAGACCCGTGGCTAACAAATATAAGTGAAAACAATTACAAATATTCATGCATAAAAAGTTAATTTACTTCCAATTCCTTTCAAGTGTATTCTCTAAACAATTACAATATTTTGCAAGCATAAAGTTATAGGGAGAGGTTGGGCAGGCTCTTTATTCCTTGAAGGCTGATCTTTTTCGATGTGCATAAAATCATGAGGGGGATTGATAGTGTGAGTTTTTACCCAGGTAAGGAGTATCATGAACCAGAGCATAAGTTTAAGGTGAGAGGGGAAATTATTAATAGGAACTTGAGGGGCAAATGTTTTACTCAAAGTTTGGTGGGTACATGGGTAAGTTATTGGGGCAAATCCTCCAAAATTATGGAAGAACTCGGATAAGGACATGGATATTTTAAAAAGACAGATTTGCTGGATGCAACGGAAAAAACCCCAATCCACAGAAAGAATCAGTTTCAAGTTTCAAACCTGTCTGGCCTGTGGACTTGGGCATCACACAACTGTGCGAATGGTGTGGGCAGGAAAGGCTGAGATGGAGATAACGAGATTATCTTGGATACACAAAGGAAGGAACCAAGCCTCAGCAGACGGTGGTAAACAGGCCAGCAGCCAGCACAATCACCATCTTGGATGAACCATCCATCGAGACAATAGGAGCCCATCCAGGCGATGGGATAACGATCAGGCTGAGGGATCATGACATCAGCAAACCCCTTATCATCGGAAGCCTATTGTTCATGCCAGATCGAAACTGGGAATCATCAATAGAACCCTTTTATCCAGAGGACCACCTGGGGGTTTCAAAGGAAGCTCAGGTATAAAAACAGGAGTCAAGCCAGAACTCGCTCGCTTTCTGCTCTGCTGTACAGCTCGTGGGCCTGCATCGACCTAGCTGTGAGTATCCCGGTGACCTGGTGAAATTCCCGAAATAGGATAGTGGTTGAGAAGGGGAAAGAGGTCAAAGGGGGGGGTAAAATTGTGTAAAGTAAGTTTTACGACGTGCCCGATAGTTTTCCGTTCATAGTCTTAGTTTAAAGCATAAGTTTAGCCACGTATTATGTAGTGTTGGTGAGATTCGATTTCTCATTGTTTAATAAAGCCTGTAAATTTTAGACTTGCTTTGAGTCCATCTTGGTTTCTGTTTTCTCTCATCAGCACACTCTGGTCAATTCAACCTTTTTATCATATCCCACCATAATTCCGAGGTCTAGAACCTAGGGGAATCCCTTTTGTTGTATTCTCTCTCTTGGAAACCGCTCGAGTGGAGTGGTGGCCGTTTGACCCTCCGACAAGGGAGAGAATAACTCGGGCAGTTGGGCCCGAAGTGGAGTAAAGGGAAACGCAAAACCCCTACAGAATGGCGACCGCGGCAGGACCTCGGTGGTTTGGGATATGTGATTTGCCAGAGGGGGTGAGAGAACGTAGCAATATGGAGGAGAGAATCTCCTCTTATCTGTTTAAAAAGATCAATCTCACGAAACAATGGGTGATAGCATTGTTGACAGCACAGCAGCCTGCAGCAGCTGCTGCTCAATGGACGGAAAGCAAAGCGTATAATAAAGGGCAGGAAAAGGCAGTTTGGCTAGCGTGCCTATCACAGCAGGTAGCAAAAATGCAGAGACAGGTAGATAGACTGGAAGAGCAACTGAGAGAAGCTAGGGCCAGCGCTGAAGAAAGCGCTAGAGAAGGGGAAGGGCTATCTGAGGAATGCAGTAAAGCCAGGCAGTATATCTTGCAGGCGAGGGAGTCCCACAGAAATGCCCAGGAATTCCTCCAATGCCAGGTGGTAGAGGCAAAGGAGAGGGAACGGAATGCCCAGGAACTCCTGGCTCAGAGTACACAGAAGTGCAGGGAGCTGGAGGGAAAGTTCCAAGATATCCAAGCAGCATACAGGGTGGCCCGTAGCGAGCTAGGGGATAGTGATCACGGGCCTTGCCAGGCAAGGATAGCGCAGCTGGAGGAGACTCTGTCCAAGACTAGGGGACGGGTTCACCTGGTAGGGCCAGGGGGGTCCCCCGGGGGCAGAGGGCTTCCCTCAGCAGATGATTCCCAGGGGAAAGGGGAATAGAGCGCTACGGGTGTGGGAAGCCCGGGCACTACAAGAGGGAGTGCAGAAACCCAAGTAGAGCAGTGGAGGATAGGACCCCGGTAACAGTCGACCCAGCCCCGGAGAAGGGAGCGGCATTGCCGGGAACAATAGCTGTAAGAGATCTATTGACCTATTTGCAGTCAAAGGCGGGAGGGTCCGGACAGGTAGCCATGGCAACAGGCCAGGGTGCGCCCGTATCCGCACCCCCGGCACCTTTATGACTGCCAGCGAAACAGCCCACATTCCTATGCCCGTTAAAGTATGGCCCATGTGGGAGACCCTGGGTCAAGATGGAGGTCCAGGATGTGGTCGGGAGTTACCTGCTGGACACAGGTGCTTCCAGTACTATTGTCCACATGGACAATCCCCGTACATCCCCTCTATCTAGTGGGGTACGCTATAGTCTTGTCGGTTTTACGGGAAACGAGAAGACGGGGTTTTTCTCTGTTCCCTTGTCCATTCAATTAGGAGCACTCCAGGCGCAGTGGAAATGCGTCCTGATGAATTGGGAGCAGGAGGGAAAGGGGATACTAGGCACCGACTTTATAGTGGCCCACCAGGTCCTAGTGGACCTGAGGAACCACTGTTTGTGGGGCATAGCAGGAGAAGGGGCTGAGAGAGAGAAGGAGGTAATGGTCATCGAGAGGGCATCAGAGAGAGGGGCTCTGTGTGTCGTGAAGCCCAGAGAGGGGTACGATCTAGAGGCCCTAGTGAGGCAGACCCCGACAGAGTATCGAGGCCATGTTAAGCGAAATTTGGCCGCATTCGCTACTCACAAGCACGACTGTGGAAGGGTCACAGGAACAGAGGTCAGGATAGACGGGGATCCCATGTCCCGACCGCAGAAACAGTATAGTTTTCCCCGAGAAGCGGAGGCTGACTTAGAAGTCGCCCTGAGTTCACTGGTTAAGCAAGGCGTTTTGAGGCCCATAGCCACCCACGTGAACTCACCGCTCTGGCCCGTACGGAAGCCAGACAATTCCTGGAGGGCCACGGTAGATTATAGGGTCCTGAATAAGAATATTCCGGCTTGCGCACCAACTGTGGCAGCTGTAGCAGACCTATTAGCGGAAATTCCAGCGTCTGCATCTGTATTTACGGTGCTAGACATCTCGAACGGTTTCTGGTCTATCCCGGTCAGGAAGGAAGACCAGTACAAATTTGCTTTCATATTCAAGGGGCAGCAGTACACGTGGAACTGTCTTCCCCAAGGGTTCCACAATAGCCCCAGTATTTTCCACCAATGTATGGCAGAATGTTTAAAGGAATTAGTGAGCCCCACAAGATCGTCCAGTATGTGGACGATATTTTGCTATTCACGGACACCAGTGAGGAACATGGGCCCCTAGTAAATGAACTGCTGGAGCTGCTCTGTAAGAGCGGTTTAAAAATAAATCCCAAGAAGGCACAGATAGGGTTACAAGAGGTAAAGTTCTTGGGACTGACCCTTAGGGCCGGAGAAAGGGGTATCGATACAGCAAGAAGGCAGGCAGTGCAGGAACTCCCAGTCCCAATGGACGTGGGGGGGGTAAGATCATTTCTGGGAGTCACGGGCTTCTGCCGAGACTTTATAGAGGACTATGCCGCGACCGCAACACCTCTGCACCGGCTGCTACGCAAAGGGGTAGAGTGGGAGTGGGATGAGCAGTGCGAGTCGGCATTCGTCCATTTGAAGCGGGACCTGCAAAAGGCCCCAGCTCTGGGAGCCATTGACTACAGGGAGGAATTTTTCCTGGAGGTAGCCGCAAGCAGCGATGGCCTGAGCAAAGTGCTCCTCCAGGAACGGCACGGCAAGTTAAGGCCAGTGGTGTATTCCTCCAGAGTCCTCACAGAGGTAGAAAGGTCCTATTCAAGCTGTGAGCGGCACCTGCTAGCCACATACTGGGCAATGAAGAGGGTACAGGTCTTCATAAGAATGTCCCCCATAACCCTCCTGACCCACCATACCCCAACCCAGATGCTGCTGGACGGTCGGATTAAGGATGGGACCGTTAGCAGTGCGAGGATCACTCGCTGGACCCTTCTCCTTTCCCAAATGGCCTTACGGTTGAGAGGCTATGTGAGCCCAAGCTCGCAGCCAATTTGGTGTACCCAGGGGAGCCACACCATTGCTCAGTGGAAGGGGTATGGGAGGTGGACTTTGGGCTTAGAGCAGGGTTACATCCCACGGGTAGGGAAATATACGTGGACGGGTCCAGTTTCGTGTCCGAGGGCATACGGCTCACGGGCTGTGGGATCTGGGACCCCGAGGCTGAGATAGCCCTAGCTCTTAAACTCCCACATACGTTAAGCGCCCAGCAGGCCGAGCTGGCGGCGGTAATGTACGTGGTGACCCATCCCGAGCGTTTCCCCACTCCATACACCATATGTTCGGACAGCATGTTCACATGCAATTCCTGCACGGAATATCTGGCCATCTGGTCCCGCCGAGGGTACACCTCATCGGACGGGAAGCCCCTGACCACTAAACCCCTATTAGAGAGGATTGTAGCAGCCGTAGTGAAGGGCGGGGATAGATATATCCATAGATATATCCATTGGGACGACAGATGGCACAATGGGCTAAGTGTTCGGCAGGCAACCGGAAGGTAGCCGGTTCAAATCCCGCTTGGAGTGCATACTGTCGTTGTGTCCTTGGGCAAGACACTTCACCCACCTTTGCCTGTGTGTGAATGTGTGTGAATGTGTGTGAGTGATTGGTGGTGGTCGGAGGGGCCGTAGGCGCAGAATGGCAGCCACGCTTCCGTCAGTCTGCCCCAGGGCAGCTGTGGCTACAGAAGTAGCTTACCACCACCGAGTGTGACTGAGGAGTGAATGAATAATGCGATGTAAAGCGCCTTGAGTATTAGAAAGGCGCTATATAAATCCCATCCATTATTAGTATTATTATTAAGGTGAAGGCCCATTCCAAAATGGAGCCACGGGGCGAGGGAAATCAGAGGGCGGATTGCTTGGCCAGGGAAGGAGCCAGGAGTGGGAAAGCATGGGACCCCTATGAGGAAGGACAGGTAGCTGCAGCCAGGGAGCAGCCTCGAGAAAAGGAGAGTGCAGGAGTGGTTTTGGCTCCGGACCTGACCACGGTCCAGGCACAAGACCCTATTTTAAAGGCTGCCTCAGCAGCCATTTGCAGGCAGGAGAAAATAGAGGGACCGTATGGGGGTAAAGACATGTCAGTAAATGAAGGCATGTTATTCAAGGGAGATAAGTGGGTAGTGCCTTCCCTGTACAGAAGGGAATTTTTTAAACTAGCCCATGAGGGTCCAGGGGCAGGTCACCCTGGGCCAGAGACCACATGGCAGCGAGTAGAGATGGCAGGATGGTGGCCAGGGTTCAGGGAAGACGTTCGCGACTTTTGTGCAAGCTGTCTGGTTTGCGCAGCAAACAACCCAGACCCCCAGAAAAGGAAGGTTTCCATGGGACACATCGGGAGGGTGGAGGGGCCATGGCAGTCGATTCAAATCGACTACATCGGACCCCTTCCAACCGCTCAAGGGGGTTACAAGTACTGCTTAGTCCTTGTGGATGTGTTCTCAAAATGGGTAGAGGCCTTCCCTTGCAGAGCAGCCACCGCTATGGGTACGGCAAAAATCCTGGTTAGGGAGGTGTTCACCAGGTGGGGACTCCCACAGTTCGTGGAGTCAGATCAGGGGAGCCATTTCACAGGACAGGTCATGCAGACCACCCTTAGAATACTGGGCATCAAGGCCAAGTGGCATGTGGCCTACCACCCCCAGTCCTCGGGTCCGGTAGAGCGGTTGAACCGGACAATAAAGGAAAGATAAGTCCTGTAGAGCGGTTGAACCGGACAATAAAGGAAAGGATAAGGAAGGAAACAGGGGACTCACCCAACCGGTGGGTGGAGGTTTTACCCCTGGTCCTTATGGGGATTCGGGCCAGCCAGTCCATGAGTACGGGGTACTCTCCCCATGAGCTTATGACGGGCCGGGTCATGAGAACGCCTATGCACGTTATGGTCCCAGCCCTAACAGAGGGACAGCTCAGGGAAGTGAACCAGGACAAGTTTGCCAAGAGGCTATTTGAACAACTTAGGCAGGTTCACTGGCAGGCAGCCAGAAACATGGGGGCCCAGCACCAAAGAAACAAGCTACTGCTGGAGCCTCGCAGGCATTGCGAGTGGGCAGTGGGAGACCAGGTAATGGTCAGGAGATATGCTAGGGTAGGGGTGTTTGAACCCTTGTATGCGGGCCCATACAACATAGTGGACAAAGCCAGTCCCATGGTGTATGCCATTCAGCTTCCCCGTAGAGTCAAATGGTTCCACATCAACCAGTGTAAATTGTTTGACCCCACAAGGGCAGGGAAAAGTAAGAAAGGGGTACATGTCAGAGAACAGGATCAGGAACAGACCCGGGTTGATGTGGAAACCGTAGGGGAGCCAGGCGAGTCTACAGGTAGTCAGCCTGAAGTAGCCGGCTGTGTTCCAGGGCGAGGACTGGCAGCAGCGGAGAAGGAGGCTGACTCTAGACCTCCGCAGGCAGGTACCGTAGACTGCCTAAGAGAGGCAGAACTAGCAGAAACAGAGGAGATGGAGGTATCACCTCTGGTGTGGGAACCCCCGGTCAGACGTAGGAGTGACAGGGTCACTAAACCCCCAGTAAGGTGGTCCCCATCCCTAATTAAACCTAGGGCTAGGGCCGGCCACAGGAGGGCCGGGAAGGAGAGTGGCTGAAACAGGGCACTACGGAGTGCGGCTGGAGGGAGCCCAGTCTCCACAGGGAACGTAGGGGTCTCGAAACCCCGTAGTGCACAGGGAGGTGAGGGGCAGTCAGGCCCCTCGACAGGAGAAGTTCTGGCCTGCACGGGAGGGCCCAACAGAGGGATGGCCCCAGCGTGATGGGGACCAGTTATGAGTTGGCCACCCGGAGACGGGTGGCGTTGTATATAGCATTGGCTTGTGTGTAAGTAGATGTAGTTAGCGTAATTAGATATAGGGTTTTGTATAGCTACAGGGGAGTACAGGGACAGACAGTACGGGATCGAAGGGATGTGCTGTGGAAAAGTAGACCACAACAGACAAAATCAAAACCCCAAATGCCATTATTAGGCAGATAGCTCTGCGGAGGCAAGGAGGTGTTTTGCTTTGTTTTCCAGATAAGTAGCCCCGCCGTATGGATGATGGCAACGATGTGCCTCCGGATGTGCGTGGCGCGTCGCGGGGTCACGGAGGAGTCCATCGGATTTGACTGAAGTGCGGTTACCCGCATGGTGCCCCCGCGAGACGGAATTATTATATCAGGCCCTGCTAAAAGACATGTTCCAGAAATTCCACAACCTGGATTTTGGGGACATAGACATAGAAGAGATGTACCGCGGGGGAGGGGATTTCACTTTGGGGTCCGGTAGGCAAAGACGAGGGGTGGTTAATGACAGGTATACAACATTTAACACGGGGACGTCTATTATTAATAGCATGGACAAGGTAGAACTGGCCCTGCAGATCAATCAGTTGAAGGGCCAGTTACGAAAGGTTCTGGGGGAGGAAAATGCGGTGGTAGGATCGGGACTGCACGAAGAGGTGGCAATGACTCTACATCTAAAAGAAATCATAGCACAATTGGAGACACATGCAAAAATGATAAATGCTTTGATTAAAGAGGACCGGAATGCGTCCGATCAGGCTGCACAGATTGAGGTGTGTGGGCTGTATGGTGCGTGGTTGTTGGGGGAGGGGAGGAGCAACCTGGAAGACCTGAGGCAAGGTCGGGTCCCCTCCTGGATAAGCAAACAGCACCTAGCAGCACTATATAACAGCACTTATAACAGCACTTTGAGTCCTTGTCAGCTTCGTGTGGCCTCGGAGGCCTACCCGGTACCGGTGGATTGCGGAAAATCCAATCACACCATAATGGGAGTGGTCGTAAGAATCCCGGTGATGGGAACCTCGGCACGACCAGCTCCTCTGTACCGAGTGGAGAACGTGGGTGTTGTTCGTGGGGGGGTGCATATTCGCTACGGGAAGGTCCCGCCCTATGTCATAGTGAGGGAGCAAGCTGTGACAGGCATTGACCTTTTGGGTTGTCGGAGCCGGGAGCACAGGTAATCCTGTGTCCCCAGCTCATGGGCGCTGAGGCTAGGCCTCAGTGTGGGTTCAGGGCTGTTGGGGCACAGCCTATAAACTGCACCATGGAGGCGATGGCGGCAGACCATGTCCCTCCACAGGTGGCGTATATAGGCAGTGGGACGTACTGTGTCACCACAAGTGCCCAGCGGTATCAGCACGGATCACAGCTGTGGTGCCCGATACCGCACAGCAGCTTCTGCTTTAATCCCAGGGCAGAAGTCCATGTGGCACAGCAGCGAATATTACCCATCCCGGAACCTTCTTTGGTTCACCTCTCGGTACGAGAAAATGTAACTGACTTATTTAACTATGTTGCCCATTTTGGGTATGATATTCCCCCAGTGAATGAAAAATTAAAAGAGTTGCTGGTGGCGGTCGAATTGTCGCACAAACACTTCTTCTCCCTGGAACAAAAGACTCTGGATATCGCCAGGGAGATCGAAGAGATCAAGTCTCCAAGTTGGTGGGACCTGGAGTCCTGGATCATAGTTCCAGCATGGGTCCGCATCGTGTCCCATGTTCTGATTATCTGCCAGATGATAATTGTGGTGTATTTGCTATGCATTAATTGCAAATTTAAAATGCAGAGGAGGATGGCCAAATTACAACAGCTGGTAAATCGAGACGCCCGACGTCACCGTAACGACACCCCATCACTGTAAAATGTCTGTACTCTAGCGCAATAGTTTTTGTACATATCTTGTAATCCCTGCATTTTCAGGGAATGGTCATGAGGGCACTGTATGGTTTGTGGGATTGATGTAAAGTAAAATCTGTATAGTGTAAGTTAATGTGCTTCGAGGGCCTAGTTTAGCAATTAAGGGGGCTTTCGGGGTACATAATTTCACCTTCTCACCAGGAGTGTTTACAGCTCTTGAGGCTGGAGGATTGCCCACTAACTTTGTCAATCGATACGGTCCGTGCAAGCCTGGACGTATCGTAGGGGCATGTAAGTTATTGGGGCAAATCCTCCAAAACTATGGAAGAACTCGGATAAGGACATGGATATTTTAAAAAGACAGATTTGCTGGCTGCAACGGAAAAACCCCCAATCCACAGAAAGAATCAGTTTCAAGTTTCAAACCTGTCTGGCCTGTGGACTTGGGCATCACACAACTGTGCGAATGGTGTGGGCAGGAAAGGCTGAGATGGAGATAAGCAAGATTATCTTGGATACACAAAGGAAGGAACCAAGCCTCAGCAGACGGTGGTAAACAGGCCAGCAGCCAGCACAATCACCATCTTGGATGAACCATCCATCGAGACAATAGGAGCCCATCCAGGCGATGGGATAACGATCAGGCTGAGGGATCATGACATCAGCAAACCCCTTATCATCGGAAGCCTATTGTTCATGCCAGATCGAAACTGGGAATCATCAAAAGAACCCTTTTATCCAGAGGACCACCTGGGGATTTCAAAGGAAGCTCAGGTATAAAAACAGGGGTCAAGCCAGAACTCGCTCTCTTTCTGCTCTGCTGGACAGCTCGTGGGCCTGCATCGACCTAGCTGTGAGTATCCCGGTGACCTGGTGAAATTCCCGAAATAGGATAGTGGTTGAGAAGGGGAAAGAGGTCAAAGGGGGGGGTAAAATTGTGTAAAGTAAGTTTTACGACGTGCCCGATAGTTTTCCGTCCATGGTCTTAGTTTAAAGCATAAGTTTAGCCACGTATTATGTAGTGTTGGTGAGATTCGATTTCTCATTGTTTAATAAAGCCTGTAAATTTTAGACTTGCTTTGAGTCCATCTTGGTTTTTGTTTTCTCTCATCAGCACACTCTGGTCAATTCAACCTTTTTATCATATCCCACCATAATTCCGAGGTCTAGAACCTAGGGGAATCCCTTTTGTTGTATTCTCTCTCTTGGAAACCGCTCGAGTGGAGTGGTGGCCGTTTGACCCTCCGACAAGGGAGAGAATAACTCGGGCAGTTAGGCCCGAAGTGGAGTAAAGGGAAACGCAAAACCCCTACACATGGAACGTGTTGCCAGAGGATGTTGTTAAGGCAGGTATGATAACAGCATCTTAAAGACCCTTAGTCATCTACATGGAAAGAAAAAGTTTAGAATGATATGGGCTAAACATGGGGAAATGGGTCCAGCTTAGATGGAACATCTTGTTGGCATGGATGAATTGGGCTGAAGGGCCTGTTTCTGTGCTGTATGACTCTATGACCCCATCTACCAACTCACCTCCAGAACACAGCACTGCCTCCAACAATAAAGATCCATGTCAAGATCAAGGAATGGATACATTTCTCTGTCACGAGGATTGAAAGTCCCGAAGACTGTGTTGCCTGCCTGGTGCCAGAGTTTGGGAACATCTTATCTGACCTGCAGAAAAGTTTGAAAAGAGAAGGGAATGATCTAGTCATTGTGGTCCATGTGATTACCATTGACGTAGGTAGAACAAGGGAAGAGGTTCTGCTCAGGGAATTTGAGCAGCTAGGTACTAAGTTGAAAAGCAGAAGCAAACCGGTAATCTCTGGATTGCTACCTAAGCCATGAATAAATTGGCATAGGGTTGAGAAGATTATAGAGTTTAACACGTGGCTTAAAGATTGGTGTTGGAGAAGTACCAGTTCATTTCAGTTTATTGTCACGTGTACCGAGGTACAGTGAAAAGCTTTTGGTGCTTGTTGACCAGTCAGCAGAATGACAATACATGATTCCAGTTGAGCCATTTACAGTGCATTAATACATGATAAGGGAATAACGTTTAGTGCCAGTAAAAGCCCAATCAAAAATAGTCCAAGGGTCACCAATGAGGTAGCTAGTATTTCACCACTGCTCTTTAGTCGTGGTAGGATGATTCCGTTGCCTGAATCATAGATTCAGAATCATAGACAAGTAGATGTAAATTTGTGGGACATTGGCACAAGCATTGGGGAAGGAGGGACCTGTTTTGATGGGAAGGGCTCCACTTGAACCTGGCTGGGACTAGAGTCCTGGGAAACCACATAACCAGGGCCGTAGATAAGGCTTCAAACTAAATACTGGGGTAAGGGGGGAGTCACCAAATTGGAAATGTATGGATGAAGTTAAAGGAAAGGCAGGAGAGGTTACTGAAATCTCCAGAAGTAATAGGACAGAAAGTTTAAGAATGGATAAGAGTCTAAGGTCAGGCAAAATCAGGATCAATGTGAGAAGAGGGGTGGTGAATACTGAATGTGTTATATTTGAATCCCACAGTAAACAGAACAAAGTGTTTGAGCTTATAGCGCAGGTAGAAATTGGTAGGTGCAATGTTGTGGGCATCACAGAGACATAGCTGAAAGGGGATTGGAGCTGAGTGCTGAATATCCAAGGTTACACGTCCTATAGAAAAGACAGACAGGTGGGTAGAGGGTGTAGGGTAGCTCTGCCGGTAAGGAATTACATTTAGTACTTAGCAAGGGATGACATAGGATGAGAAGATGTAGAATCCTTATGGGTAAAGCTAAGAAACTGCAAGGGTAAAAAAACCCTGAGGGGAGATATATACAGGCCTCTGAACAGTAGACAGAATATAGGGAACAAATTACATCAGGAGAAACAATCGGCATGAAAGAAAGGCAATGTTACAGTGGCCATGGATGGTGGCACACTGGCACAGTGATAGAGTTACTGTCTGACAGCGACAGAGGTTAGTATTTATTGTATTTTGAGAGGAGTAGAATATATAAACAGGAATGTAATACTGACGCTTTATAAGGCACTGGTCAGGCCGCATTTGGAGTATTGTTTATCTAGAATGAACTGCCAGAGTCAGATGCAATTACAACATTTGGAAGACATTTGGACAGATAGGAAAGGAGTAGAGGGTTATGGGCCTAATGCAGGCAAATAGGATTAGCATCAGCATGAACCGGGAGGCCTATTTCTGTACCGTGTAATCCAATGATTCAATGATTCTATGTTTGAGATGAGTGACCCTTATTCAGACATTAGTTCTGGATACTCCTGGCTGGTGAAATATCCTTTAAGCCCCTGTTTGTCAATTTCCTCCAGATTCTTACATTTTTCAGTAAGATCACCATTCATTTTTGTAAACCTTATCGACTATAACCCCAACTTATGCACCCTTTCTTCATATATCAACTTTCATTTCATGAATCAACCAAGCCAATGGTCTTTACATTTCCCCCAGTGTCAAGCACATCTTTGTCTAAATATGCAGTGTAGATTTGTATCGAGGCATTACACTTTCATACTCCATGCCCCTTGCAATAACGGCCTGCACTGAATAAACCATCCTCAATACTTGCCACACTTGCATGCTAACTTCTTTCAAAAACTTGCACCCCTGGATTCCCATGTAAACAATATTTTGCACTCAACCTCCATTTACATACGCACTTTCTCATTCTTCCTTCTAAAGTGGATAGCATCACATTCTTGAATGATTTCCCCCATCAGCCAGCTTGATCCCCTACTCGTGTAACATCCCTTACGGAGAATGGAGAAATGAATTGCTGAAACCTGGAGGCACAGAACACTGCAGTTGACAAATGGTAAAAATAAAAGGGAATGCTGGATTAGAAAGAGCAGGTGAGGCAGTATCTCTGGAGAGAGAGAAACTGAATTAGGTTGATGATCTAACGCCAGTACTGATCAGTTGTGACTCAAACTGTAAATACTGGTTACCCAGATTATTGAATTTATTGAATTTGATATTGAACCCCAAGGGCTGGAACATTCCCATATAAATTTCCCTGAGATTATTTCAAGGAACAGCAAGCGTACACATTGTAGCCCTCGGGATTTAACATTGAATTCAGGAACACAGATAACCAGCCCTTCCTGCCAATCAACCTGTAACATATAACTCACAGTTGCTGCCCGACCTGCTAGGTGTTACCAACATTCGACTTTATGTCAAATTTTCAGCAACTGTTGTAGTAACACCTCACAGTTAAAGCACTTGTTTCTTTCTTCTCTGATTTCCTTCAACCTTTTATGTTTCCTACAGACACGTCTGTTGCGATTAACAAGCCTTTGCCACTCGTTTTCAGTTGGCAAAGCAGATACCCGAAATATCTGGTTGGTCCTGTCTCTGTGGTCCTCCACCCCAGCACAGACATCCCCACTGTTCTCTTCACCACCATTCAAACTTACAAAGTGTGTGCTCTCTCACCTTTTTTCTGGTTCTGATGAAAGGTTGTCAACTTGCAATTTCATAAGTTCATAAGTTCTAGGATCAGAATTAGACTATTCAGCCCATCAAGTTTATTCCTCCATTCAATCATGGCTGATCTACTATATCTCTCCCACTCAACCCCATTCTCCTTCTTTCTCTCCATAACTCCTGATACCTTGACAAATCAAGAATCTTTAACGCTGTTTCTCTCTCCACACAGCTACCTGACCTGTTGTGTATTTCTACCAGTTTCTGTGTCAGTTATAGATAATAAAGTATTTAATTTGTGTAGCAGTGTAATTTACATTTCTTTAAGAGGCGGCACGAGGAACTGGAATCTTGAGCAAAACCTAAAGTGCTGGAAGAACTCAGCCATTCAGCCTGTCAATTTTCTCCATAGCTACTGCCTGGCCCACTCAGTTCTTCCAGCACTTTGCAGTTAACATTTCTTTCAAAGGATTTTGAATTTCCACACAGCTTTGTCTATTGCCATTCAAGATTGGATGTGACAAAATGAATGAGCAGCAACATTGCAACATGCGGCCTTTTCACTTTAGAAACCTGGATTTGAATTTAGTCCAGAATAACAATTCAAATTTATTTTACTCCTACACCTGACTTGGCCATAAGTAAAGGAGGATCTGGAAATTCGCAAACCAGTTTCCAGCAGGTGTGGAGTAATTGCACAATGATATCCATTTGTGCAGTGCAAACTCATATGCTAAATCATATCAAATAATATTATACAAAAATACAATCAAGCTAAACTCAAGTTCAACGGGTGGAGCAAAGAATAAAAACACAGAGTGCAGCATATAGTTCTCAGCATTGTAGCACACCAGTTCCAGAGTCCAATGTCTGCAATGCAGAGGTGAATCAGAAAGTATCCATTGCTTATGGAAGAACAGTTCAGAAGCCTGATAACATAGGGGAAGGAGCTGTTCCTGAGCCTAGTAGTGCACACTTTCAAGCTTTTATAACTTCTGCCCAATTTGAGTGGGAAGTAGGTCCAGGGTGGGACAAGTCTTTGATTATGTTGGCTGCTTTTCCAAGGCAGTGTGCAGATATTTGTAAGAGACATTGGAGGCATGTCAAATGTCCTTAGTCTCCTGAGGAAGTAGAGTCGCTATTGTGACTTCTTAGCTGTCGCTTCCATGTGGTTGGTCCACACAGATCGTTGGTAATATCTACGCCAGGGAACTTGAAGCTCTCAACCAATTCCACTTCAGCACCATCAAAGCTGATAATGGCATTTACTCCATCACATTTCCTGAAGTTAATAACTAGCTACATTGTCTTGCTAACATTGAAGGAGACATTGTTGGCCTGACACCATATTACTGAGTTCTCTATCTCCTTCCTGTACTCAGTCTTGTCATTGTTCATAATCCAGCGCACCACAGTGGTGTCAACTGCAAATTTGCAGATGGAGTTTGAGCCGAATTTGGCTGCACAGTTGTAAGCATATATGCTTTGGGTTAAGATGGCCAAGGGAGCTTGCAGTTTGAAAAGTCGGGTTTGTTTGATTTTGTCAAGTTAATTTTTCACTTTTTCAGAATACACTCAAGCAAGAACAACAGGAGGTAGGTTGGAAAATCAAGACTGTAGCATAGCTTGTGGAAGGACTGTTCAGAAGTCTGTTAACAGAGGGGAAGAAGCTGTTTGTGGGTCTGGTGGTACGTACTTTCAAACTTTGTATCTTCTGCCTGATGGGAGTGGGTAGAAGAACTGGCCAGGGTAGAAAAAGTCATTGGTTATGTTGGCTGCTTTCCCGAGGCAGTGTGAATTGTGGATGGAGTCAATAGACAATAAACAATAAGTGCAGGAGTAGGCTATTTGGCCCTTCGAGCCAGCACCGCCATTCAATGTGATCGTGGCTGATCATTCCCAATCAGTACCCCATTCCTGTCTTCTCCCCAAATCCCCTGACCGCTATCTAGCTCTCTAGCTCTATCTAGCTCTCTCTTGAAAGTAGCCAGAGAACCGGCCTCCACCGCCCTCTGAGGCGGAGAATACCACAGACTCACACTCTCTGTGTGAAAACATGTTTCCTCATTTCCATTCTAAATGGCTTACCCCTTATTCTTAAACTGTGGCCCCTGGTTCTGGACTCCCCCAACATCAGGAACATGTTTCCTGCCTCTAATGTGTCCAAACCCTTAATAACCTTATATGTTTCAATAAGATGCCCTCTCATCCTTCTAAATTACCGAGTATACAAACCCTGCCGCTCCATTCTCTTAGGATATGACAGCCCCGCCATCCCGAGATTAAACTGAAGGACCTACGCTGCACTCCCTCAATAGCAAGAGTGTCCTTCCTCAAATCAGGGGACAAAAACTGCATACAATACTCCAGTTGTGGTCTCAGTAGGGCCCTGTACAACTGCAGAAGGACCTCTTTGCTCCTATACTCAACTACTCTTATTATGAAATGGTGGGGAAACAATAGACAATAGGTGCAGGAGTAGGCCATTCGGCCCTTCGAACCAGCACCGCCATTCAATGTGATCATGGCTGATCATCCCAAATCAGTACCCCGTTCCTGCCTTCTCCCCATATCTCCTGACTCCGCTATTTTTAAGAGCCCTATCTAGCTCTCTCTTGAAAGTATCCAGAGAACCGGCCTCCACTGCCCTCTGAGGCAGAGAATTCCACAGATTCACAACTCTCTGTGATAAAAAGTGTTTCCTCGTCTTCGTTCTAAATGGCTTACCCCTTATTCTTAAACTGTGGCCCCTGGTTCTGGACTCCCCCAACATCGGGAACATGTTTCCTGCCTCTAGTGTGTCCAAATCACAATCTTATATGTTTCAATGAGATCCCCTCTCATTCTTCTAAACTCCAGAGTATACAAGCTGAGCCACTCCATTCTATCTGCATATGACAGCCCCGCCATCCCGAGATTTAACTTTGTAAACCTACGCTGCACTCCCTCAATAGCAAGAATGTCCTTCCTCAAATTAGGGGACCAAAACTGCACACAATACTCCATTGTGCGGTCTCACTAGGGCCCTATACAACTGCAGAAGGACCTCTTTGCTCCTGTACTCAACTCTTAATTAATAACTCTTATTAAGGCCAACATGCCATTCGCTTACTTCACTGCCTGCTGTATCTG
The DNA here is from genome assembly GCF_010909765.2 of Amblyraja radiata. Lineage (NCBI taxonomy): Eukaryota > Metazoa > Chordata > Chondrichthyes > Rajiformes > Rajidae > Amblyraja > Amblyraja radiata. The sequence goes on along the minus strand of NC_045957.1, from coordinate 45,758,529 downwards.
CATGCTTACTTTCATTGACTGATGAACAAGGACCCCCTGATCTCATTGTACTTCCCCTTTTCCCAACTGGACACCATTTAGATAGTAATCTGCCATCCTGTTTTTGCTACCAAAGTGGATAACCTCACATTTATCCACAATTAACTGCATCTGCCATGCATCTGCCCACTCACCCAACCTATTCAAGTCACCCTGCATTCTCTGCATTCTCATGGAGTCTGGTCTATGTGATGGACTGGAGTATATTCACAACTCTGCATTTGTTTGCAACCTTGTTCCCAAGCCAAGCTCTGATGGAACCCGACAGTATGCTTTCTATGGTTTAGAAAGAACTGCAGATGCTGGTTCAAATGGAAGAGACACAAAATGCTGGAGAAGCTCAGCGGGCCAGGCAGCATCTCTGGAGAGAAGGACTGACTGAGTGATGTTTTGGGTCGAAACCGTTCTTCAGACTGATGGATGTGCTTTCTATGGAGCTTTCCTCAGATTGCTGAAGAATTGGAAGCGCTGTGTGCCTTTTTGCCCATAGGTTCAATGTGGTTGGTCCAGCCAGGATTGTTGGTAATATTTACACCTAGGAATTGGAAGCTCCTCAAAATGTGATGGCTCCAGATGGGTGTAATATTGACATCAGAATATCATGGTGGGATTAATGGATGACATCAATTCCATCTGCAACCCATGATTCCATTTCTTGTCACACTCACAAAATCCACTGCAAGACAAGCAACTATTTATTACTTTAATTTAATCTCTACTATTTACTTTGGCTCAGGTCCTAGCCATGTACATCTTTTTCCTGAGAAGGAAACAAAGTGCTGGAGTAATTCAACGAGCAAAGCAGCATCCCTGGAGAACATGGATAGATGACGTTTCAGGTGGGACCCTACTTCTATGATCAAAAAGCAAGAGAGCAACAGGAATCACAGGAGTGTGAAGAAGGGTCCCGACCCGAAACATCACCTATGCATGTTCTCCAGGGATGCTGTTTGACCCACTGCCCACTGTTTGACCTCCAGCACTTTATGTCCATTTTTGTAAACCAGAATCTGCATTTCCTTGTTTCGATTTCTTTTTCCTGCATAAATTGATGTTTGTCTGTTTAAATGGTGTTGCTCCGTAGTGATTTCAACCACATTTGAAACTGACGCAGCAAATGACACAGTCAGACCCCATGATAGTTTTCAAATAAGATACTTCATTTCTCTTTTTCTCTTTGCAACTTGAACATTTTTTTTTCCTTATCAAGTTCTGCTGAAATATCATCAACCTAAAAACTTACATCTCTATTAATATTTCCAGTCCATGACCTTTCATGAAGTTCAAGGTTACCTTGGAATGTACAGGAGTGATTTATAAATGTAGGCTCTACACTGGGCTGAGAGGAAAGAGAAGGGCAGCGGAATTAATTGGATAGCTTTTTCAAAAAGGCAGCTGAGGCACAATATGCTAAATGGTTTCTTTAGATGCTGCAACATCTGCTCTTTTTTACACGAAAATAGAGACAAATTGAGTTAATTTACAATATCGATTATAAAAAATTAAATTTTGTAGTTGTGTTATTTAAGAGAATACGTATCTTTGCATTTTAGTCTGGAATATTGGAATTCTATGAGCCAAACACTTAACCCAAGCACAGCTGCACTAGCCACACAAAATGACGCATTAAACCTTTTACTATTGGCTTGCATTACTCCTCTGAAGATAACAGTCACATTTCAAATGCTGAAGCAAAATGATGACTTTGTTATGTTCAAAGAATAGTTTATATTGAAGAATTGCTTGCGACTAAATAGATTTCTTTAACTCTATTCTACAGTAATAAGCATTAAACACTGACAGGAAATCAATTCTGTAGATTGTTATCAAACAGAAACTGCTGCATATTCTGACTGCTATAAAGACCAATGCACATTTGAAGTCACTCTTTCTGAAATATGCATGGAAAGTTCATCTTTTTAAATCATCATAAAATAAACGTGGTTTAGAGCTATTCATACATTAAATATTGCCTATTTATGCGTAATTGTAGTACAGGTACTCGAAAAACAGTGCCATGCTAACAGTGAGATAATGTGTTATTCAATGTTTTCAATAAATCTATTTTAACATGAACAAAACATATTATTGCCACAATCAATAACTGGCTGCAGAGGTGTGCAGAAAATATCATTTCATGCAATGTGGAATAAATATTCATTTCTGTTCATTTTTTTCTAGAAATTAGGCACTACTGTAAAGGCCAGCATTTATTACAGTTGAGAACCCAATAATGAACACCTTTCTGAATAAATTCCTATTCTCCAACAAGATTATTATTGCTCACCAAAGAATCTGACGGGAGAGTTGAAGACTGAGAGGTTTGACAGAGATATACGTAATCATGAAACCTCTTGGCTCAGAGTGCATGGTGATACACCAATTGGTCCCACTGCCCCACAGCTCCAGGGACCATGGATTGATCCTGACTTCTAGTGCTGTCTGTGTGGAGTTTTCACGTTCTCCCTGTGAAGGTTTTCACTGGGAATTCTGTATTTTTTCCATACCCCTCAGATATAGTGGTAGGTTAATTGGCCACTACAAATAACCTCAGTGAAGGTAGATGTAATGTAATCAATGAAGAGTGGATGGGCATGTGAGCGAAAACAAGTTGCAAGGCTAAAGTGACCTACGGAAACATAGAATGGGACAAATGGTATTGCACTGTTGGGAGCCAAATTACCACTTTCTTTATGATGATAAGTAAGTATGCTAATGGATATGGTTAATGGATGAAATCGGTGTGCATGAGCAGATAATTCAGCGGACACAAAAATAAAATGCTGAGCAAAGGAATTAAGGGAGATGTGAAGATATTCTTTTACCCCTTGAGTAGTTGTGATCTGAAACTTACCGCCTGGCAAAAACAAAATTAATCGATGCCTTAAAAAAAATGCTTTTAGCTCTTGAGATGGAATAGTCTTTAGGGCTATGAGCAGAGAGTGAGGGACAGGAGCTGGCATAATTACGATGGGCTGAACATTGTCTATAATGTAACAACTCTATGTGGGCTCTATGTGGACGTAGCCCAGACCATCACACAAACCAACCTCCATTTCATTGACTCCATTTATGCCTCACACTGCTTCGGCAAGGTCAGCAGCATAATCACGGACGAGTCTTACCCTGGCCACACCCTCTTCTCCCCTCTCCCATCAGGCAAAAGGTATAGAAGTATGAAAATGCACACCACCAGATTCAGGGACAGTTACTTCCCAGCTATAATCAGGCAACTGAACCATCCTACCAACAACTAGAGAACAGTTCTAAACTACTATCTATCTCATTGGAGACCCTTGGAATATCTTTGATTGGACTTCATTGGACTTTATCTTGCATGAAACGTTATTCATGTTATTCCCTTTATCACTGAGGAAGGCTTTTTGCAGTACCTCGGTAAACGTGACAATAAACTAAATTGACTAACTAATTCTGAAAATGCAATGCCTCATTCTGGAGTTTTGTAACAACCAGTTCACTACTTTCAACTGGCATATCTAGTAGGGATTCAGGTACTCAGTTACATTTTGTGAGTAGTGTAGGGCAGGATATCACATGATTGAACAGACATTTGATACACTGAGCAAATAGAAAGATGTAGTTATGGCTATGGGCTTTTGGTCTGGTATTAACCCCCCTCCTCCCCACCCCCCCCCCCCCCCCCCCCCCCCACACACACACACACAAATGCTCCCAATCCCTCTGAGCTCTTCCTGCAATTTGTTTTTTGCTGCCATGTGCAATGTTGATTTTCTTGCTGGTTCTTGTTATAGATTGTCCGGAGTGGTGGCGCGGCCCTGGCTGCAGCGGCTCATCGGCAGTCCCGTTTGTTTGTGTTTTTTGTGTTGTTTATTTTGTTTTGGTTAGTCTAGTTTTTGGTTCTTAGTTTGTGTTTTGGGGGGGTGGGGGGTTGAAACGGGGTTTGCAGTCTCTCCCTGCGGGGGAATGCGACTTTTTTGTCGTATTCCCCTTCTCTGCCTGTCTGCGCTGAGGCCTAGTGGAGCTGATGACCTCGAGGCTCCGGAGGCAGAGCCCGTCAGGACTCGCCTTGAGCTCGCTCCCGTGAGAGTGGTCCGGCTCAGGGCTGGAACAGTGCTCCCGTGAGAGGTTGTGGTGCTCTCGTGAGGGCAGCCAGCCCAAGGGTGGAACGAGGCTCCCATCGGAGCGGCCGAGCTCGGGGAGGTGCGGCGCTTGCAGCCCGAGGGAGGTTCGGCGCCCATGTCGGGGCGGCCCGGCCCGAGGGTGAAGCGACGCCCAAGTCGGGGCGGCCCGGCAGGAGGGAGAAGCGACGCCCAAGTCGGGGCGGCCCGGCCCGGGAGTGGTTCGGCGCCCATGTCGGGGGCGGCCCAGCCCGAGGCTGAAGACGGCACGGTACTCACGTGAGGGTGGCTGGGACGGTGTTCTGGCGGTGGTGGCCTGAGTCCGGGGTTCGGCAGCGGGCCATCGGCTGCATCTGCAGGACTAGTGGGCGGCAGCTTCGACCACCCCGGGCCGCGGTGTTTGAGCCGCGGGACTGATTTATAACATCGCCCGGGGGGTATCGCCTCAGCGCAGAGGGAGAAGAGGAGGGAAGAGACTGCAGACCTAAGACTTTTGCCTCCATCACAGTGAGGAGATGCTGGGTGGACTCACTGTGGTGGATGTTAATATGTGTTTATTGTTGTTTTTATTGTATTGTATGTATGACTGCTGCAATTTCGTTCAGACTTCGGTCTGAATGACAATAAAGGCATATCTATCTATATCTATCTATCTATAAGGCTATTAATGGTTGACTGTTCTTTGGGAAGATTTGGGCATGGGTTTCAATGGGGCTTTATGGTAAACTCCGTTTAATATAATCATGTCGCAAACCTTCATACATCAGCCATATCTTTTCCACATAGTTAAACGATGAATGTGCCAGAATAACCTTTCTTTTTAATGTTTGAACTACTGATGGGATATCATGGACCATCTTTATTAAATCTTTTCCATTTTCCTGAGGCCTTTCTTTCATAACAGGCTTATCTTAAAAGTTAATACCAGACCAAAAGCCCACAGCCATAACTACATATTTCTATTTGCTCAGTTTGTGTATTCTCAGGTGAATCTCCGCCTGCCATGAAAGCCTTTAGCAGTATGTGCACTTTTAGTTTCATTTAGTTTAGAGATACAGCGCGGAAACAGGCCCTTTGGCCCACCGGGTCTTCGCCGAACAGCGATCCCCGCATATTAACACTATCCTGCACCCACGTAGGACAATTTTTACATTTACCAAACCAATTAACCTACAAACCAGTACAAACTCCATATAGACAAGCACCCACGTCTTTGGAGTGTGGGAGGAAACCGAAGATCTCAGAGATAACCCACGTAGATCATGGGGAGAATGTACACACTCCGTACAGATAGCACCCGTAGTCAGGATCGAACCCGGGTCACCGGCGTTGCATTCGCTGTAAGGCAGCAACTCTACCGCTGCGCCACCATGACCGCCCTAATGGCTTAGAATGAATTGTTATCAATTATCTGCATTATGACAAATACGTCAAAAATAGGCATAATAGGATAAAAAATTCGTACTTTTAACTTTGAATATTGCTTTCAAGTTATTTCCTTTAAAATCAAGCTTTCAGAAAAAGTCTAAAATGTTTATGTTTTCTGAAGATTAGTTGTTAGCTGTGTAAGAGCGAAATCAGAAACTAGTAAGCTGCAAATGCTGGAAGCATCTGTAGATCAGGCTGATTCAGGGTAAACAGAGAAATGAAGACCTCCCATGATAAACCACACAGGTTGTACAATAGTCTAATAGTGACTCATAGTTTTTACAAACTGTATCTGCTGGATTGGCTGTGCGAATGCTGCAAATTAACTCAAATGACACCAAAGGGAAGTTAATTTATTCAGAATTGTAATGACTTTAATATATAAATATTCATCAGTTGAAGACATACGATCGACATATGACCACATTTTTCTGCCAACTCAGTAATTTATTTACAGTCTCATTCTCCTTAATCAAATAATTTTTTTTAAACTTTGGAGACCAATAGAATTATTAACACAGAGATATTTAGTTCAGACACTGCAAACACAGCAACAACAAGTACTTACCAATAAAATATATAAAGCCAATTGGAATAACTACCAAATAACATACAAGAGTATATTTACTCTGCAAGGAGTAAAGAGTTTAGTCACCTGAGTGCAACAAATCCCAAATTAATCTAAAATCTGTAAACACCCCATCCACTCAACAAATACAAATGTTTATTTCGGCAGCATGTTAATTATAAGAACAAATTTAATACCAATTAGATTTTAAATACCATTCAATCTTCTTTAAAGAGCTGGGCAATAAAAAAAAATGTAAAAGATCATTGGACTTGTTTTTGCTCTTTGTGAGGTAGTATGATAAAGTGAGGGAACATAGAAATGAACAAATGTACTTCACAACTTAAAGAAAACCCTGTGAGGAAAATTGATTGCAATTAATAATTAGTTTGGTTTTGTTTAGTTTAGTTTAGTTTTGAGATACAGTGTGGAAACAGGCCTTTCGGCCCACCGAGTCCGTGCTGACCTGCACATTAACACCAACCTATACACACAATGCACAATTTATTTTTACATTGCTACCAACCCAATTAACCTACAAACCTGTACGTCTTTGGAATGTGGGAAGAAACCTAAGATCTCAAAGAAAACCCACACAGGTCACGGGGAGAACGTCAAATAGACAAGCACCCACATGCAGGATCAAACCCGGGTCTCTGGCGTAGTAAAGCAGTAGCTCTATGCCACTGAACGTCCCGTGATAATAAATAAATAATACATAAATAAATTTCACTGGAGATTTGTCAAAATGTCATCTTTTTAATATAATACTTTGTGCCATAAATAGTATTAGAATATTAGAAACATTATTTTTGTTTATTTTAATTTAACTGTAATGAAGATGTACAGCATACACAAGCCAACAGCAAGCAATCATACCGCTGGAATGTTACTTTTATGCGATGATGATAGATTTTAAATATCCTGTATCATATTTTCAGGCCCGTACGAAGCTTTTCAAAAAGGGGGTGGCATGACAGGATTATAAAAAATTTACGTGAAATAATGTGTGCGCAGCGCACATCACGAATGCAAAGTCCCTCGCGGCCAGGGTCCAAGGCCTGCTTATGGGCCCTGGAAGCTCTGGGGTTTTAGATGCTCTCTGGTGCATTCTGAGCCTAATTTTGGAGCATTTTTGCACCAAATCTATGACCAATTTTTCAGAAATAATTTTGGTTGAGTCAAGAGTAATGAGTGAGTGGAATGGGATGATTGGGGTCATTTTTGTATACATTTTTTTAAATCAAGAATTGAAGTTATCCTTGTTTTAATAATCAAGTTGTACTGTTGTAAAATGTTATGTAAAATGTTGCAAAAACTGCAAATAAAATATTGTAAGTTTTTGCAGTAAAGAAAACCTTTTTTTTAGAAAATGTTTTGCGTGTTGCTTTGATTGCCTGTTACTGTTAGACAGTGTTAGTGTGTGCAGTGCTTTATTTCTCAAGATATAACTGAAAATGTTCAAAAATCTGAAAAAAGATATATTGAATTTTATTGAATATATTGAATACATTGAATTTTAAAACCACTGTCTTTCACTGATGGCATCACAATGGGTATGCTCCATGCGCCCTTCTTCCACGCACTGCGAGTGATGTCACCGCCCCCCGATCACCACTACTTCCCTCCCGGTTATTCAATAGACTCGGCTGGCTCGCTCGGCTGGCTCACTCGGAGCCCTTCATCCACGCGCTGTGAGTGACGTCACCCCTCCTCCCCCCCCCCCCTCCCCCACCACCCCCCCCCCACTTATTCAAAGGACTTGGCTGGCTGGCTAGGCTGGCTGGCTCGGCTTGCTCAGCTTGCTCAACTCATTTCGGGTACTGTCCTTAGCTCGGCTTGGGTCCGGTCCTCGGCTCGGCCTGGGCCTCCCCCCCTCTCTCTCCCCATCTCTCTCTCCCCCCCTCTGTCTCCCCCCTCTCTCCCCCCCTCTGTCTCCCCCCCTCACTCCCCCCTCTCTCTCGCCCCCCTCCTCTCCCCCTCTCTCTCCCCCTCTTCCTTCCCTCCCCCTCTCCTCCCGTCTCTCCCCCATCCTCTCCCCCATCCTCTCCCCCCTTGATCCCCCACTCTCCCCCTCTCTCCCCTCCCTCTCCCCCATCTCCCCCCCTCTCTCCCCCCTCTCTCCCCCCTCTCTCCCCCCCACCACTCTCTCCCCCCTCTCTCACCCCCCCCCACTCTCCCCCCCTTCTCTCTCCGCCCCTTCTCTATCCCCCCTCTCTCACGGTCTCTGCCCCTCTCTCTCTCTGCCTCTCTGTCTCTGACCCTCTATCTCTGTCTCTGCCCCCCTCTCTCTCTGCTCTCTCTCTGTACCCCCCCTCCCTCTCCCTCTATAGATGCACCTGCAAGTTGGGGGGCTATGTGTTGTACTTCCGGTGGCGCTGGTGCCAGCAGCCTCCACCTACAGCCCGGTATCTTTTAGTTTTTTTGTTTGTTTAGTTATGTAAAAGTGTGTTTTTTTTGTGTTTTTTTATGTTTTTATGTGGGGGAAGAGGGTACGGTGCAGGGGATACCGTCCTTCAGCTGCTTCCTGGTGAAGACGCGACTATTATTCGAGTCGCGTCCTCGCCCCCCCCCCCCCAGCGGCCTACCTACTGGATTGGCGCGGCCTTTCCTGCCGGGATCGACCAGAGCTCCAGCAGCGGCGGGACAGCGCTGTAACATCGCGGGGCTGGCGATGCCTTACCGGGGATCGCCGTCTGGAGCCCGGAGTGCTGGACCTGCTGCACCGACATCATGGAGCTGCGGTTTGCGGGCTCCCAACGCGGGCGGCGCTGATGGACAGCGCGGGGTCCTGCGACTCTGCCCGGCTCGGCCTGCGGACTTGGGAGCTGCGGACTCCGGCTGCGGGAGGCGGCTGATCAGGAGGTCCGGGTAGCTGAGGAGGATGTTCACCGTCGGGGTTCGGCGTCGGCGTTCCACCAGCCCGGCGTGAGGGCCTGAACATCGGGCCACCCGGGGCGGCGACTGCGAGTGCTAGGAAGGCCTCGACCACGAGTGAACATCTGGGAAGAACGGAGGGGAGGCTGGCTGGACTATTGTGCCTTCCTCACCTTGGTGCCACTGTGTTATGTTGTGTCGTGGACTTTTAGTGTTTGTGCTTTTTTTTAAAATTCTATTTTATTTTTAATATGTTTTATTATTTATAATTATTTATTTATTTTTATTTTTATGATACTGCCTGTAAGGGAAATTCATTTTGTTGTCTCTAACTGAGACAATGACAATAAATTTGAATACAATACAATACAAAATGCACGAATGGATAGGGAGGGGATGGGGTAAAATGAGCAAATTAATAATATAATAACAAGGGGGGTGGTTAGTGTGTGTGTGTGTGTGGGGATGTGGTTGGTGTGTGTGTGTGACGCTGCAAGTTGCACACCCCCGCAGCTGCGCGTTGAGGGTATGGGACCCAACATATCCCACTTTGTCTAGTAACTATTAAAAGTCTGATCTTGGATGTGTGTGTGGGTGTTTGTTCGTGTGTGTGTGTGTGTGTGTGTTTGTTCGTGTGTGTGTGTGTGTGTGTGTTTGTTCGTGTGTGTGTGTGTGTGTGTGTTTGTTCGCGCGTGTGTTTGTTTGTGGAGAATCAAATCTTCTCGAAAGAACGATGTACTAACAGTGAAATCTTTACATTTTTCAGTAGAGATTTTCCCCCTGCAGTCCAAAATCACCTTATCTGAAAATGTCATGCTTTATTTCTCGAGTTATCAGTGAAAATCTTCAAAAATCTGACAAACTTTGAAGTTTGCGCCGTCTTTCTCACGCTGCGAGTGTCGTCACCCCCCACCCCTCCCTTATCCTTTGGTTGATGCCCGCTCCCCGCTGCCCGCTCCCCGCTGCCGGCTCCCTGCTGCCCACTCCGCACAGCTCCCCCCTCCTCTCCCTCCCCTCTCCCCCTCCTCTCTCCCCCCTCCTCTCCCCCCCTTCTCTCCCCCCCTGGACAGGGAGATGTTTGCCGCAGACACCGCCTTCGAAAGCCTTGCCCTCAAGTTTCGCAGCATGAGCTGCCCAGACTTGGAGAGCAAGCAGCGATAGCGGCAACGAGCCACTCCGGGGGAAGAACAATCCCCCGCCCACTGCCCTTTCGGTCATCGAGCACAATGCCAGGGTCATCCAGTGGCTGTACAGCTGCAAGAGTGCCAAGAAGCCCAAAGGCAAGACTCTGTCCTGGTGTTGAATAAAATAATATTGCACCACAATTTTTTCTTCACTGTGGATTTTTTTACTGGAAAAAAAGGGGGGTGCGACTGCACCCATCACCCCCCCCCCCCCCCCCCCTGGGATGGCCATGCATTTTGCCTCAATGTACTTTAGGATTTAAATGGAGTTTGAGTCATATTATCATGAACCTGAGCCAGAATATTATATTGTCTTTCTCATGGCTTTGGTTTTAAACCAATATCAGCGGAAAGCATTCCCAGGCATGTTTCTGGCTGAATGATTTACAAAGGAGCTCCATGGAAGAACACGTGCACAGAGCTCCACTTGCTGGCTACTTAAGACCTTGTGCTCGGAACAATCTAAGTCCATTCTATGAACACTGAAATCACTTGAAATAAAGGTAAGTGCTAGGAGATGGGTTCTAGCATTTTACACATGGCTTCATATTGAACAGTGATATGAATATTAAATTATGAAGGACTACCTCTTTGATTTAATACATTCAAGAATTATGTTGCCTACGTGGAGTTAAAAGCCAAATTCACATTCAAAACTGCAGTCTTTTTCCAGCTTTGTGAATAGTGTTAATTAAAATAACACCAAAACAATCTGAAGGGAAATAAGATTTTATGTAAATTGTCCATGTCAGTCCCATTTATTCTTCATACATGTGTGCTCTTACCAACTCTTTGTAACAGCAGAGCTAATAATGCATTGGCAACTGTCAGCACGAAGGCCAATGACCTGGGGTTCAATCCTGACCTCAGGTGCCATCTGTGCGGAATTTGCATATTCTTCCTGTGACCTTTTGGGTTTTCTCCAGGTGCTGTGGGTGTAGGTCATTCCCCCTAGTGTGTTGATGTCAAGATGACTGGTAGAACCTGGGAGACGTTAAAAAGAATATGGGGAGAATAAAAAATGAGATTAATGTAAGGATTGATGTAAATTAAGGAGCTTGATGGTCAGTACAGACTCAGTGGGCTGAGGGATTTGCTTCCATACTGTATGCGTCTACTTCCTTGTTTTCATGCTTCCTTGTTTTGAGTCTGGTGGCCATTGCTTCTGGATAATCCAGCCAGGGAAAAATCTGTTTTACACCAAATTTTCCAAACTCCATCTGAATTTTAAATTAAATGGTAATCCTATTGAAACATATTTTAAATTCAGACGGAATTTCTAAATTCAAGATTACTAATTCTCTGTTGTTGCAAATGTTATCCTTTAGATACGTTGCTCCTCAGAGATCTGTAAAGGAGTGTGGTTTTCAGTGTACTCATGGGAGATAGGATATCCAAGAAAGAGTTTTCTCTCCTTTGGATGGCCCTGGAAATCCTGCCATTCCTTTTGTGCTTTCCTCTTGCTCCTGGTTGTGTGGCAGACACAGCTTTACCACCACTGAAACATCACTGGCAGACATAGTGAATGGAAAAGGTTGTTCAATAACCATATGGTGCCCACGAGTGTCACATCTTGGCCTCAGATGTGGAATAATAATGATACTAACACAATATTTATAGGTTACATTCCTTGGTCTCCGAGTTTATTATCTCACTCAGCCATGGCCTCCTGCCTAGGCTTACACAATGCACATGCAATCTGACCTCCAGGTCAGCTGATACAAAGGTCATGATATTTGTATATCATCATCATGACTCATCATCATGACATCCCTCCTTTACCAGAATTAAACTTTAAATTAATATATGTTCTTTCTAATATATCTTCCAATTAAATTCTTACAAAACTTATTTGTGTTTTCATTTGTGTTCCAATAACTCACGAAACAGATGCATTACAACTACAAAACAAATGCAACTTTTTACACTCTTGTAACCTTAATAAACTCCTTGCTCATAATAAACAGTATCATAATAAACAGTATTATAATAAACAGTATCATATACACAGTATCATAATCTATAACACAAAATCGTCATATCTCTTGGGGACTCTCCTTTCAAGGTTTGGTCTACCAGTTGGCACAGAAGCATCAGAGCCTGTTGAATCTGCCAACGTGTTGTCACCCAGACACCTTCTTTGCTCACCACCTGCATTGCAGCGTGCTGCCTCTGGAACTCTGGTCACCACCTTGGAAATGTCGTCTGGCCCCTCTGAATCAGTAGCTCTTGGTGGATTTTGGGCAACCTCGTTTTGTGTGCCCCTGGACATGTACTTTTTGACACTTGATACATTTCTCTTGTAGATCACACCTCTGGAGACTTGACTGTCACCATGCTGCCGCTCCTCGATACAATATTGTATGGTTGGCATTGGTAAGGAGTGTATATCTTACCGCCATCATCTCGCCTCACAAGCACATCATCCCCAGGAATTATTACAGAGTGTCTGGCTCCTTGTTTAGAGTCAGCACCTTTCTTTTCGGCATCACAGTCTCTCATCTCCTGGTCTTCCGTGATCTCTCGCACCTCTGGAATTCTAGTGCAAATTTTCCTTCCAAACAAAACTTCTGCTGGACTTTTTCCTGTCGTTGAGTGAGTGATCGCCCGATATACAGCTACATATGCTACCCGTGCCTCCTTCCAGTTTTCCCCTTCGGCTTGGGCAATTCGTATCCTCTTCACTGTGGACTGGTTTTGTCTCTCTACTTCTCCGTTAGCTTGTGGCCATTTCGGAGTCACCTTGTGATGATGGATACCTGTGATTCTCATGTATTCAGCAAATATCTCAGAAACAAACTGTGGCCCATTGTCGGAATACAATGTAACCGGCAACCCATGTCTGGCGAAGATTTCTGCTAATGCCTGTACAGTCTTTTCTGCTGTAGTTGACTTCATCACTGCATACTCATAGTACCTACTGTAGTAGTCTACCACTACCATAATTGATTCGCCTGTTGGAAGTGGTCCAAGAAAGTCAACAGCTATGTCAACCCATGGTCCTGTTGGCAACTTTGTAATTCTAATTAGTTCTGGTGGGTTGCTCCTGCTTGTGATTTGACATCCGTGACATGTCTTGACAAATCTTCTGGCATCTTTCTCACAACCTGGCCAACACACTTTGCTCCGCAAATTCTGTTTAGTACCGACGATGCCTAAATGTCCTTCATGAGCTAATGACACGATCCTTGGTTGTAGTGCCTGCGGGATTCACCAATCTGCTACCTCTCAGCACACACTGAACAATTACACAAAATTCATCTTTTATAAGAACATATGCTTTGTAAAGGCATTGATCCCATTGCCCACTGTGAATACGCTCTCTGATATCTTTGAGTTCAGGATCATGTTCTGATTCCTTTTCAACTTCCTTCGTTGTCATAGCTCCTGGCGTTGACTGAATTGTGACGAATCGCACAAATTTCTCTGCTTCCATCTCTAGAGTGGATGTTGCACTCAGCTGTTCATCCTTCAACAGTCTTGACAGTGGGTCCGCAATGTTTGCTTTCCCAGCAATGGGGACTACTTTGTACTTGTACTGTTGGAGTCTCAGCACCCAGCGTTCTATTCTGGCACATGGCTTAGACCTTGTCAAATAAATCACTTCCAGTGGCTTGTGATCTGTAACAAGTTCAAATTCAATGCCGTACAAGTATGCATGGAACCTTTCACAGGCCCACACTAGCCCCAGTGCTGCTTTCTCTGTTTGAGAATACCTTCTCTCCACGCTGGTTAATGATCAACTGGCATATGCTATGATTCTGGGCCCATCTGCATGTGTCTGTACCAACACTGCTCCTAAGCCGACCGGACTAGCATCTGCTATGACTTTTGTTGGTGCAATGGGATCATAATATCCAAGGGTTTCTGCACTCATTAGACTCTGTTTCAGTGATTTGAATGCCTGTCTCTGTTCACTAACAAACTGAAATGTTACGTCTTTCCTGGTCAACTTTCTCAACGGATCTGCCAGCGTAGCAAAATTTTGAATACATTTTGCACAATAATTGACCAGTCCTAGAAAACTCCTCATCTCGGTTGCATTTTGAGGTTCACGTGCATCTGCAACAGCTTTCATTTTAGCTTTGGCTGGGTTCAGCCCTTCACTTGTGAGTCTGTGTCCCATGAAATCCATCTCAGAGACACCAAACTTGTCTTCATTCACAGCGAGACCTGCTTCTTGAAGTTAAGTCAACACTAGCTTCAACCTCCTGTCATGCTCTTCACCACTTGATGCATGGACAATGATGTCATATGATATGTTTGCTACTCCAGGTACACCTTGAATCACTCTGTGGATTTCATACTGATAGATCTCATGAACAGTATTGATTCCAAACATCAGTCTTTTGTACCAGTACAATCCGCAGTGAGTGACGAATGTTGTCACCTCTCTTGACTCTGGATGTAATTCCAACTGGTGATATCCCCACTTTAGATCAATTTTGGAAAACACTTTACTGGTTGATAACTCTTATAGCACCTCATCAACTGTAGGAATTGGGTGTCTTTCTCTGATTATTGCCACATTGGCTCTCCTCATGTCAACGCACAGTCTAATGTCATCATTCGGTTTTGGCATAATCACAACTGGACTCACCCATGGTGTCAAACGTTCAACTGGTTCAATAATGTCCTGATCAATCAACTCCTTGATTTTAGCTTCTACTTTTCCACAAAGTCCAAATGGCGTTCTCCGCACCGGTTGAGCTATCGGCTTGACATTTTCATCAATGGCTAACTTCACTTGCCGGCCTTTCAATTTTCCAACCCCTTGGAATGCTGAATGAAATTCCTGCCTCATGTCATCATATGACTGCACTGAATTGACATTCACTCCGATGTGAAGCACTCACTCGGCCATGGCCTCCTGCCTAGGCTTACACAGTGCACATGCGATCTGACCTCCAGGTCAGCTGATACAAAGGTCATGATATTTCAAGCATTCCCAAAGTGATCTGTCAATTACTTTGCTGTTGCTACCAGAATCTACAATCACTGGCACTGTAACACCTCCAATGGTCACTGCAACTTTCTCGTGGTGGCTCTCGTTCAAAGCAAAGTGATAATTCCTTTTAACAGTATGCTCACCAACTTCATCACTGTCTTCATCACTTACGAAATCACCTTCTACGTGACGTACGTGATCTTTCTTCATCTTTCCCTATGTGACCCTTGTTGCCACACCTGTAACACTCGATCTCACGTTCAGGCATACCTCTTGGTCTACCATAGGACAGCTGGTTAACTTGCCCAGTTTTGGAATCTTTCAATTTCATGCTGTGAAATTGTCCCTCAACAGCTTCCAATGCTGCTGCAATCAACAAAGCATCATTAAGGTTTAACTCACCCCCTTTTCCTAGCAGCCTTCTCCTGAGCTGGTCTGACCTGCAATGCTGGACAACCTGATCCAATATCTGTTTTTCCACATCAGCAGCCACATATTTGCATCCTTCAGACACGTGTCTAGGTCTTGTCACAAATTGAGCAACAGTCTCGCCCTCTTCCTGCATTGTTTTACAGAATAAATGCCGTTGAAATGTAGCATTCGGCACCACCACATAATGATTGTTAAAAGCATCAATGGCTTTCTTATAGTCTTCCTTCATTCAGGGAGTGTTTTAAACAATTCTCGAACTGCTGGCCCCGCAGTGAAAAGAAGCAATGCTCTCCGCTGCGCCTTCTGCCCCGGCATACTCTCATCAAGAAAGACCCCTTGACTGTCGGCGTAAGCTTTGAATTCCTCCAGCCAAGCATTCCACTTCACGCTGACGGTACTCGCATCACCCGTTGGATCGAAGTGTGGAACTCCGCGAAGTGCTAAGAAATCAGCTCCAGCGACCGCCATTTAAAAATAAATATCTTTCCAGCTCGAAGCCATGGATTCAGAATCCGAAAAATCCTAAAATATCCGAAATATCCAAAATATCCATAATATCCTCGTCGCCAATGTCACATCTCGGCCTCAGATGTGGAATAATAATGATACTGACACAATATTTATAGGTTACATTCCTTGGTCTCCGAATTTATTATCTCACTCGGCCATGGCCTCCTGCCTAGGCTTACACGGTACACATGCGATCTGACCTCCAGGTCAGCTGATACAAAGGTCATGATATTTGCATATCACCATCATGACTCATCGTCATGACAACCAGCATCTGATTTCTTCTGCAGCTGACTCCCCAACAAAGTTAAATGTGGTTACTTTCTCCTTTCAGTAGCAGAATTCCAATGCTTTGGCTGTTTTGCATGTGGGGTGTACATATTGAGATTTTTGATTGCACAGTATTTGAAAAGATAGAATTTCTAAGATTTCACTTCTGTGATACTGTTAGTCCATTTGCCTCTGAAATAGATGCACTAGGTTACACATAACTTAGAGAAGAGAGGGATGGTCATCTGATGTTGTCTTTAATCAAGATCTAATTTACTGACCATTTACCTTTACACATTCTGAGACCTCAATGTCTTTGGCTTGTATTTGTAACAAAGGCAGTGATTTTCAAATCTATTGGTTCCAAAGGTAAGCACATACAGCAATAGTAGAGAATAGAAGTGGGCACAAGCACTTTGGGTCCACTTAGGTGCTCTATACTGAAAAAATGGCCTTTTGTAAATGGTGACAAATTGGATAATGTCATTTGTCAAAGAGACCCAGTCAACATACTGGCATACCAAGTGATTAGGAAGACAAATAATGTGTTAGTCTTTATAGTGAGAGAATTTGAGTAGAGTGCCGCGTTCCTCCAGCACTTTAGTTTAGTTTAGTTTAGAGATATAGCACGGAAACAGGCCCTTCGGCCTGCCTAGTCCGCACCGATTAGCGATCCCCACACATTAACACTATGCGACATACTAGGGACAATTTACCAAGGCAATTAACCTACACACTTGTACATCTTTGGAGTGTGGGGAGAACGTACAAACTCTGTACAGACGGCATCCGTAGTTGGGATCAAACCCGGGTCTCTGGTGCTGCAAGTGCTGTCAGCCAGCAGCTCTACCGTTGCACCACCGTGTTGCCCTGAATCTTTTGCTCAAGATTCCAGCATCTTCAGTTTCTTGTGTCTGCAAATGTGATTGAAGGTCAAGGCTGTGTAATTTACTAATATGATAGAAACTCAGTGTAAATGGTTTTACTTTGGGATTTTGTCCAAATGAATTATGAAGTAATATTATTTGTTATTAGGTTGCTGATTGGGGACCATATTTTCAGATCCATGTAGTCTGCACATCCTACAAGAGTCCCGAATGACTGAAATGTTTTACTATTTTCCCAAATGTTTTTCTGTATACTCGTGGAAATGGATGAACCTGCCATCCTCTGAGAACAGTGCATTAGTTAGCTCTTGACTACAAGTAGACATGGTACCTTGTCAGAATCCTCACCTCCTGGAGACCAGATCACAAGCCATCAATTTACTCTCACCTTCATAGCCACAGGCAGAGTAAGATCCATTAGCACACCTCCTTCTAGCAATCTTTTCTGGAGAAGTTGATCCTCTGCATCGAATGGTTCTCTTGTAGGTCTGAATTTACAACTGAACCAAACCAAACTTCACAAAGAGTACATGCCTCACCTGGCTAATCGCCACAGATTTCCAAAAATTTATTTCAACCATCACGTCAGGTTACTTTCTGATGATAATGCATGTGTAAAAGTTCGAGAGAATGCTTGTGGACATGCTGAATATTCTCAGATTCCATTAGTGATAATAAAATGCGGAGAACTACCTTTATAGCGCTTTGATCAATTCAGTGAAGGATTTTACACGTGTAGCACAATTTATTTTCAGTGTTTTGATGTTAGGAAGAGGATGTTAAATACACAAAGGACAAAGCAGTCAGAACGAAGCATTACTAAAGTTATGTCCTTCAGATTAAGATTCATTTATTGTCACACACATCAGGGTGCAATGACATTCCTTGATCACATAAAACTCAGAGAGTGCACAGTATACATGGTAATGATAGATACAGCAATAAATACAATGATGAATGCAAAACAACAGAATGGTGCAAGATTGTAGTGCAAAATTTGAATAGTCAGAAAATATATTAAAGTAACTAAATTAATGAGGTAGAGTTAAGAGTAAACATACATGGCAGCATCTCCAGGAAGGAGGTGTGAAGGAGATGATTGTTTCCGGAGTCTGATAGCAGTGGGAAAGAAGCTCTTCTTAAGTCTGGATGTCCGGGCTTCCAAGCTCCTGTATCTTCTCCCAGAAGACGGAATGGCCAGGCTGGACTTGACTTTATCACCAGCTTTCATGATGCAAAGCACCATTAAGATGGAAGCACCATAAGGTGGAAGAGAGGAGGGCAGGACAAAACCTGGCAAGTGATAGGTGGATACAAGTGAGGAGGGGCTTTGGTAGGCTGATGGTTGGACCAAGACCAGAGATGTAAAAATAGGTGTGAGACAAAAGAGTTGAAAAGTCGCAAGTTGTGAAGAAATTTGAGGAAGGAAAGTAGGTGGAAGGAGAGGGGGTGGACAGAAATAGGTGAAGAATAGGAAAAGAAAGGGGTGCTGGGGGAAGGAAAAGGATAGGCAGCTTTTGGCCGTTACCTAAAGGTGGAGAATTCAATGCTCATACCGTTGGGTTATAAACTACCCAAGCAGAATAGAAGGTGCATGTGGCCTCACTCTGCCAATGGATGAGGCCCAGGACAGAAAGGTCAGTCTACTTGTGCCTGCCCGTGCTCTGGATATCTTCAGCTATCTTGAGATTTTTGTCTAAAAAATTATGTCTGGGTGCAGTGAGCCCCAAACAACCTGTTCCATGAGCCTTCAATTTATTTCCTTGAATTTAAATCGAGATAGTTCTGTTTCTAAGCCTTGTCCAGAAATCCTCAATAAACACAGCAAGCTTTGCCATTCACACTAGAAGAACAATTTCATTTCATCTCAAGATGTAACTTGAATTTTTCAAAAATCTTCTCAAGACAGGATCAGAGGCACGTTGGTAAACTGGATTCAACATTGGCCTATGGATAAAAGGGAGAGACCAGTGGTGGATGGGTATTTATCTGTCTGGAAATCTGTAACAAGCGATAACTGCAGGGATCTTTATTGTTTGTAATGTACATGTAAATTAATTATATGAGAATATATGTGGTCTAATTATTAATTTTGCGGATGACACAAAAATTGATGGCATGTTGCTGTTGAGGAAGGAATGTAGGTGGAAGTGGAAAGGGGGGGGGGGAGAAATAGGTGCAAGTCCAGGTGGGGCACAGAGGAGAGGGGGGTGGGGGAGGAGAGTCTAGAACTGTAGCATGGGTTTAAGGTGATAGGAGAGAAATCTAAGGGGATCTGAGGGCTAATTGATAGTATAATGATACTGTTGGAAGCTGTCTGTCCATGTGATGTGATAAAAGATAATGTAAACAAAGACCGTTATTCAGCCCAGTATGATTGTACTGAAGGTAGACACCAAGTGCTGGAGTAACTCAGCGGGACATGCAGCATCTCTGGATAGAAGGAATGGGTGACATTCCAGGTCGAGATCCTTCTTCAGACATATGATTGTGCTGAGCCTTTGTCAGAGATCTGCAGTAGTCTCACTCCACTGCCCTTTCTCCATGATCCAGCAAAGTTGCCCTTCTGCTATTCATCTAATTCCTTTTCAAAAATATCACTGAATCAGTTTACACCACGTTTGCTGGTTTCTAAATTATAGCAACTTACCTTGTAAAAAAAATCAGTTTCTTTCACCAGTTATGTTCAATGTGTATCCTCCCATTACTGGCAAACTGGCAGTGTATATTCTCTCTCTCCTTATTTACAAATCAAAATATCGAGTACTCACCTGTTTTACTTATATATTTCAACTTTTGATTTATACCATGATAATCGGTCTGATATTTTCAAATTACTCATTGAAGATGAGAAGAATCATGTGGCAGTGTGTGTTCTATTTCAGAAACTGATGTGAAGTATAAGGACACTTGGACATGATTCCTTTGTTTCCTTATCGCTTACATAGGTACTGGGCTAGTAGATACACATCCTGCACAATGTGGGATTTATTTACTGGAATGGTTGGCTATGTTGGGTTTTACGTTCAAGTTTTACATTCTGAAAATTAGCGGCATTTGAAAGGGAAAAAATAAAAACGTTTAGCTGTTGAGGTGGAGAACATTGCATCAAAATCATTATCTTTCATATCCTGACAGAGCTGCTATTTATTTCCAACATTCCTGTTTTTATTCTGTTCCATTTTTGTAAACCAGCATCTGCAGTTCCTTGTGTCTGCATGAAACGGACAATCCTCTGTTGTTGATAGAAAACGGAGAAATAGAATAAATGGGCAATTTGGGGTTTGAAGGCAGACCCCAAAGCAATGGATATAAAAATCAGTTCAGCGTATCTGTGTGAGATCAGCAGCATTATCCCTCATTGTAGTCATGTCACGGATGTGCTTCTACATTCTTCAGCACCAATTTAAATAATGAGACATATTTTATTTTATTTCTAGCAATGCTCCAAATATCTCTTGACCATATAAATAGTGGCCTTATCTATATGTGTTTGAGGAAACCGATGCTTTATGTGTTATAATAATTACATGAACATGTAGCCATGTTCTGTGGTTCACAGTTAATTAATGTTTGGGTATCAGCAAGATGTTTCACTTGGCAAAGTGACTGATGCTCAATTAATAAAATCACAGCAGGTCAGATATAAAGCTGCACACTTTGCTACCATTGCTAAAAATCCAAAGGCAACTTGGTCATGTCTAAAATAGATTTAAAATGGTCATGTAGATGCAATGATATTGTAAATGTAAAATAAACCTAAAGCTGGCAGTTTAACAAATGCCTCATTCTACATTAAAATATTTAGATGTATGTGTATAACTGTAGCGAAATTAACTAATCCGTAATAATAGGTCACCATTTAACGTATCGGTATGACATTCCTATGATTTTTACGCAATGGAACATAGTAAACAAATTAGCAGCTCTTCTAAAGTACTGGAGCAATATCACATTGAATTAAGAGAGAATTTTCTAGAATGTGCACTCAAACATGAGGGAGACTTATCCACCGGGAGACTACTTTTCAGATAACATAGAACATGCACTTCACGGTTTTCCATAACTTTATTAGATAAAGTGAGACATATATTAGGTGATG
The DNA here is from genome assembly GCF_010909765.2 of Amblyraja radiata. Lineage (NCBI taxonomy): Eukaryota > Metazoa > Chordata > Chondrichthyes > Rajiformes > Rajidae > Amblyraja > Amblyraja radiata. The sequence continues at coordinate 45,737,184 of NC_045957.1, read as the reverse complement.
GTATTAAACTGTGGTGAAAGTATTTTAAAGCAGTGTCATCCATTTTGGAACAAAATTATAGATTTTTATGTTTTTTTAAGGTGAAAGGCTGAACGTAGTGTAAATACACAAATTCAGTATTCCATGTGCACAAAACTGTTGAATTGCAGTAGACAAACACACAAACATATGTAAAACCGCTAATGTCTTGTCAACAATTATAAAAATACAACCAGACTATAAGGGTTTTCAACACTTATGCTGGTTAGACCACGTCTGTAATACATGACACTCTACTGAGTAAGGATATATTGGAAAAAGTATCGCAAACATTCACCAGCATGTCATGAGAGCTTCAGAGAGAAGAATTACATAAACTAGATGTGTGTACCCTGAGATGTTAAAGAGATAATATTATCGATCACTTTAAAAGAATCAAATCAATAGAGAAAAACATTGTTCACCAGTAGTAAAGCCTTGGGCAAAGGTTTCAAAGGTTCAAAGATTTCTTTATTAGTCACATACACCAATTGGTGTAGGGAAATGCTTGTGGCAAGGGGACAATCTTAACATCCAAACCAGGAAGGAAGTCATAGACAATAGATAATAGGTGCAAGAGTAGGTCATTCGGCCCTTCGAGCCAGCACCGCCATTCACTGTGATCATAGCTGATCATCCACATTCAGTACCCCGTTCCTGCCTTCTCCCCATATCCCTTGACTCCGCTATCTTTAAGAGCTCTATCTAACTCCCTCATGAAGCCCATCTTTGGGTAGAAGTGCCACAGACCCTCTCTTCCACAACATGTCAATTCAATAGCTGGGGATGAATGAGAGTAACAGATTTCTGCCAGGCATGGTTTTAACAGGTTATGGAGTGAAGGCCATTTACCCCCTCGTGTCTATTCTGTCATACAATAAGATTGTGGATAATCTTTTACTGCAGCCTTACTGCCTGGGCATGTTTACTATGATCCTTGAATCTCTTCATATTCACAAATCTTTCAACGTCCGAGCCTCTGCAGTTCTTATGGGCAGTGAATTCCAAAGAATCAAATTTCAGTGAATGAAGACATTTCTTCTCTTCACAGTTCTGAATGGCTCTCCCTTTAGTTTAAGAATGTGGCTCTGGTATATCTGAACACTTCAATTCCAGATCTCAGTTGTTTGGCAGAGTGCGTCCAGTGAGGAATGATCTTTATTAGCGTGGTGTGGGCTAACTATTTTTTATAAAAGCTAGCTTATTCCATAATTGCTTTTGACTCACATGTTTGAACCTCTTGTGCATTCCACACCCCAAAGATTCCAAAGTTGCACTATCGATTGGAAAGGTGTGAAGCCATATCTTCTGATGTTATCACAGTGTCAACATTCAAGATGTCAATAGTCATTTTTATTGTCACATACTGTATGCTAATTGTTAACACAGTGAAATTATTGTTCTTACAAATAGTCCAGCAGAGTATCACCATTCCCTGGACCCAAGTGTGCAGGAATAATCTACCAAGTCACATGCAGGAGGCGCTATGTTTTGGCGCCGTGTTCAAAGTCCACGCTCTGGTTCTTATGAGCAGTGCCTGTACCAGGCAAGTCCCAGGCATTATCCTATATATCCACCGATTAAGGATCTCCAATACCCCTCTATTGAAACCCAGGCTACTTGAAGAACAAGTCTCCAGCCAGCATAAGAAATGGCAGAGGAATGAGTTGTCAGAAAAACTTTCCAGGACATAGGCATAATCTACTAAATAGCTTAACAAAACAGAAACATAGAAATCATGGCATGGAATTAGATAATTTGATTCATAGTAATTATATTAGTACTGGCTGCACAAATTATGTTGATTCCAATGAACCCCTTAATATAACCTTTTCACATTTTCTTATAGAAACATAAAAACAGGAGTAGGCCATTCTGCCCATTCGAGCCAACACTGCCATTCAATATGATCATGGCTGATCATCTAAAATCAGTACCCTGTTCCTGCTTTTTTCCCCATATCCCTTGATTCCTTTAGCTCTAACTCTCTCCTGAAAACATCCAGTGAATTAGCCACTGTATTCTGTGGCAGTGAATTCCACAGATTCACAACTCTCTGGGTGAAAAGAAATTCCCTCATCTCCGTCCTAAATGGCCTACCCCTTATTCTTAAACTATGACAACGTCTGCTTTATTTTTGGATTACATTATGGTTTCTTTCACCTCGAATGCACACAAAAGATCTTCATGCCTTCCCATGAGTAATTTTCATATCTCTTACAGACAACCGGATGATCACCTTTGGATGAGGGCTTGAATCTACAATTAGAGATTAGATTAGATTAGATTAGATTCCTTTAATGTCATTCAGACCTTTCGGTCAGAACATAATATCAAAACACACAATAAACACAAATTAACATCCACCACAGTGAGTTCACCAGGCACCTCCTCACTGTGATGGAGGCAAAAGTCTTAAAGTCTCTGTCTCTTCCCTCCTTGTTCTCCCTCTGCGCTGATGCGATCCAGGTTTCCGTTGTTGTGACCCCGCCGGATGATGGTAAGTAAGTGCCGCGGCTCAACCGTGCTCCGCGAACGGGCCGGTTCAAGCTCCGTGGCCCGGGGTGGTCGAAGCTGCCAAAGATACCGCCCTCCAGTCCAGCGGACGCAGCTGTAGTTGCGGGAGCTCCGGAAAAACAGGTCACCAACCTGTGACCTGCGAGCTCCCGACGATGTCGTCCACTGGGCCCGCGGCTGAGCCCCGAATTCAGGTCGCCAACGGCGGAAAGCCGCCGCAGCCCCGAAGCCCCGAAGCCGGGCCACCGCCACGGAACGCCGGAACGCCGCCACAGCCCGAAGTCCGCCAGCCTCACGTTGGTAAGTCCTGGCTGGCTCTGCCTCCGGAGCCTCGAGGTCGGTCGCAGTTGGAGGCCGCCAGCTCCGCCATTCGGACTCAGCGCAGACGGAGGCAGAGAAGGGGGATACAACAAGAAAAAGTTGCATTCCCCTGAAGGAAGAGACAAAAAACATGTTTCACCCCCCCCCCCCCCCCCAATACACATACACAACCTAATAAACTAAAATTTAACATTATCAAGAGATCCTACTCAAACTGAGTTTATCGACTCATAGTCATAGAGTGATACAGCCTGGAAACAGGCCCTTCGGCCCAACATGTCCGCACCTGCAAACATGTCCCAGCTACATTAGTCCCAACTGCCTGCGCTTGGTCTATATCCCTCCAAACCTGTCCTATCCATGTAATTGTCTAACTGTTTCTTAAACGTTGGGATAGTCCCAGCCTCAACAACCTCATCTGGCAGCTTGTTCCATACACCCACCGCCATTTGTGTGAAAAGTTACCCCTCAGATTCCTATTAAATCTTTGAACCTATGTCCCCTGGTCCTCAATTCCCCTACTCTGGGCAAGAGACTCTGTGCATCGACCCGATCTATTCCTCTCATGATTCTGTACACGATCTATTCCTCTCATGATTGCTATGAAGCTAATTAGATTTAATTTTAGACAGTATAGTCGCACTAAGATAAATGTTCCACTTTGTATTACATGTATCGTTCGTTGGTTTCAAATTTAAACTTATCCCTTGGTCATAGGAGTGTAACTTAGTAACAAAGTCACATGATATTTTTGCTCAACAGAAAGGTTATCTGAGATGTCCTAACGTTTTGGTATCGCTCAAGATATTTCAAAGTGAAACATCATCTGTAGTGTAAAACTTGGTTTGACTTCAATTTATCCTGACGTTAGCTACCTTGCACGTAAAATAGTTTCTGTGGAAGTAATTATGTTGTAAAGATTACAATGGTTGCCATTTTATTGTCTCCGATATATTCTGTTTTAAATATTTAACCTTTCTTAAGTCTACGAGTATACTTTTTTTTTAAACCCGTCTCAAATTTTGAACAGTTTATTAGACCTTACTTCAATAACTTTTTTAAATTTCCCAAAATCATTCACTTATGATGAGTATCATCTGAGCTTAGCTCTCCATGTTTGTACAAAGACATTTGTAAAATAAATAAAGATTACTCAGATTTTGAAAGAAATCATTCAATACATATTTTAATTGTAAAGTTACAATTTATAAAATATGAATTTTCATTTTTTAATTACAGAGAACAACTTTAATTATTTATGCTTCTTTTGTTCTCTTAACCTTCAAATTATTGGCCTGAGATTCTGTAATGTTAACATTTAAAATATTTTTTGAATCGATTTTCGTCCAAAAACTATAATTTTAGAAGAACCTCTTATAAGTCAGTGCAAAAACATCAAGAAGCTAAATCAAAAACTGTGCATGCCTTCTATGTCATACTCAAATTATTACTTTGGCTTGGGACACCTACATTTCTTTGATATTATATTACATTCCACATAAAGAGACAAGATTGGATTATGCTGGAATATGTGCACTGTAATTGCAAACCAGGGGTAACCTGAAATGTGGGTATGCAAAAACAAGGAACTGCAGATGCTGGTTTACACAAAAGGTTACAAAGTGCTGGAGTAAGTCAGCGGTTCAGGCAGCATCTTTGGAGAACATGGATAGGTGACCTTTTGCTTCGGAACTCTTCTTCAGACCGATTGGGGGGGAGGGGGCGGAGGAGAAAGCTGGGAGAGAGTAGAAGCAGGACAAAGTGTGTAGGTAATAGGTGGACAAAGGTGAGGCAGATGGTTGGAACATAGGCCAATGATTAAAGCAGAAGATGTGAAACACTGTGAAGATTTTCAAATTGTGAAGCCGGAGGAAGAAATAAAGGAGGAGGAGGGGAGAAATAGGTACGAAGTCCATGTGCATTACAGGGGAGGGATGGAGGGAAAAAGGAAGGGGTGCGGGGGAGAAAGGGGAGGGGGGAGGGATTGTCAGATGTCACATAAAATTGGAGAATTGGTGTTTATATTGTAAGCTACGCAAGTGAGTTAGACAATAGACAATAGACAATAGGTGCAGGAGTAGGCCATTCGGCCCTTCAAGCCAGTACCGCCATTCAATGTGATCATGGCTGATCATCCCCAATTAATACCACGTGCCTGCCTTCTCCCCATATGCCCTGACTACGCTATCTTTAAGAGCCCTATCTAGCTCTCTCTTGAAAATATCCAGCGAACCTGCCTCCACCGCCCTCTGAGGCAGAGAATTCCACAGGCTCACAACTGTGTGAAAAAGTGTTTCCTCGTCTCCGTTCTAAATGGCTTATTCCTTATTCTTAAACTGTGGCCCCTGGTTCTAGACTCCCCCAACATCGGAAACATGTTTCCTGCCTCTAGCGTGTCCAAATCCTTAATAATCTTATATGTTTCAATAAGATCCCCCCTCATCATTCTAACCTCCAGAGTATACAAGCCCAACTGCCTCATTCTCTCAGCATACGATAGTCCCGCCATCCCGGGAATTATCCTTGTAAATCTACGCTGCACTCCCTCAATAGCAAGAATATCCTTCCTCTAATTAGGGATGTGACGTGTTCCAGTTGGTGTATGGCTATGCACCTTGTTATCATCTGTGCAGCAACGAGGACTAGAGGGTCTGAGCTGTAGGGAGAGGTTGTGCAGGTTGGGACTATATTCCTTGGAGCACAGGAGAATGGGGGGTGATCTTATAGAGGTGTATAAAATCATGAAAGGAATAAATCAGTAAGAGGCACAGTCTCTTGCCCAGAGTATGTGAATCGAGGACCAGAGAACATAGGTTTAAAGTGAAGGGTGAAATATTTAATAGGAATCTGAGGGGTAACTTTCTGAGGGGTGGGTGTATGGAACAAGCTGCCAGAGGAGATAGTTGAGGCACGAGCTATCCCAATATTTAAGAAACAGTTAGACAGGTACATGCATACGGCAGATTTGGAGAGATATGGACCAAACGCAGGCAGATGGAGCATGTTGGCCAGTGTGGGCAAGTTGGGCTGAAGGGCCTGTTTCCATATTGTATGACTATGACTCTGTGAATAAACAGTTCTGTTGACATTGTTGTTCACCATGCTAGCACTCATTGATCAGATGTTATTTTGAAAGCTTAAACCTGCTGAAGTCAACTGGCCCTGATTGAAATTTTGCAGCATCTCTTAGAGTGCACATAATGGAGGGGTGGCACAATGGCACAGTGGTAGAGTTGCTACCTTACAGCACCAGAGACCCGGGTTTGATCCAACTATGGGTGCTGTCTGCATGGAGTTGGTACTTTCACCCTGTGATCCCATGGGCTTTCCCCAGGTGCTCCGTTTCCTCCCACACTCCAAAGATGCACAGGTTTGTGGGTTAATTGACTTCAGTAAAGATTGTAAATTGTCCCTAGTATGTAGGATAGGGCTAGTGTACGGGATGATCGCTGGTTGGCACAGCCTTAGTGGGCCGAAGGGTCTGTTTCTGCGCTGTATCTCTAAACTAAACTAAACTAAACTAAATTATTTCCAACCATTGGTAGAGGTTATTCAATAGTTCCTGAATGCTTGGAAGAAGACACAGAATATCTTGAGGAAGAGCAGACACTTCAAATTTCAAATGTCATTCTAGATGTTTCAGTTGGACAAGAAGAGAGAGAGATCCTTTACTCTGGGGTGTAAATAACATGCTCTAGATCTGATACAAATCATTACTGGACTGAGTTTAATTTTGGAGCTGGATATTGTGCTGAAAGAAGATTAATGAAATTACATTAATCATCAGGATGAGAAAATTTAAAGATTTAAAAGTTACCAAATGGATTCAGCTGTAGATTTAGCAATAAAATTGATGTTTTCACCTTTCTCCTATTACACTAGCAAGGCTACAGCACGAAAACAAAAATATGTTTTCGTCATTCTTCCATAACACTAGCGAGATAACAGCACAAGTACACAAATGTTTCCTTTATGATAGAAACATCAGGAGAATGTTCAGACACTTGGCTCATACTCTTTACTCTATAAGATGATAATATGCGTTAATAAGGTTAAAAAAAAATGTGCTTGATCTGCAGAAAAACAGCTTCTTCAGCATAACCATATATGGGCAAACCTTTCCTGTCTCAGAAGAACCTGTCAATCTTAACAGGCAAGAGGCTGTAAAATGCTCTGCAAGATAAAGTATTGCTGAATTGCTGATTATTGGGGTATAAATATATCTGATTGAACATTACCTCTTTGTGGGGATAGCGTGAACCTATAGTCTGTATTTTACATACTGTAAGAGTTTACTGCCACACCTGCCTGGCAAAATAAAGATTTTAATACTTTATTACTAATCTTTGTGCTGTTATCTGTTTGAAGTAAAAACGAACCTTTACATTGGCGTAGTCATCAGGATCTTGCTGAAAACTATCTCTGAAGACTGAGTAAGAGGCTACTGTTTGGCGGGGATCTCGAAGGGAGTAAGAAAGTATACTATTGGACCCCTTGAGTCTAAACTCATGAGTGTGCCCGGGAACACTGTGGTCCTTCGTCCGAAGTTGATCTGGTTCCCTGCCAAGATCTTTGACAGATAAAGTAAGGTAAGGTAAGAAAATTTTTGTGATTGTTGACTCAGACTAAGTAAGCTGTCTGAGGTATAAAGCTGATATTGAGCCGAGTAAAACCAGGAAAACATAAAGATTACATAATGAATAGATTTTTAAAAAAGAGAATATGGTTGGCCAACATAATATTAAACAATTGGTATGTTTAAATGGAAACCTAAGCAAAATATCCCCGGGGATCCCTTGTCTGGCATGACGGTCCTGTTTACAGAGAGAGGGGGGATGAGGAACAAATTTGGGGAGAGAAACAAAATTGGAAATAGTGTAGACCACCTCCCCCATTCCTGGCCACCAACAGCAGGAGCTACAACACTAAGATCCCGTGAAGGGGAAGGGGCCCTGGTACTACTACAGGCAAGGGCAACCCCAGAAGAAGGAAGAACTGATAAGGAAGATGAGGAAGACGAAGGGAGAGGGCTTAAGGCAGAAGAGGAAGAGCAATAATGAATCCAGCAGTGAGAGAGTTAAACAACACAGAGCACCAGAGAAAGAGAAACAGCAGTTAAATCAAAGAAGACTGAAAAGGGAAAAAAGCAGGATGTCGATCTGGTGGCTTTCGAGGCACTGTACCTTAACTACCCCGCAAGAATCGAGGCTGATCACTTTTCCCCCAAGAACTTTAACATTTTGCAGCCAACAGTTTAAAACAAACTTGAAACAAAAGATTGACCTGTTTGCAAATACATAGCTCGCCTCCCTGATGGAGGGAGATGGGAAGGTCTGTGAGTAACCGGGCAGGTATGAGGTGTGACAAGACCCTGAATGATAGGAAATCGGACGAATCCTATTTCTGGGCTTGGTTACTTTCTACCGGCAGTGGATATATTAAACTACTCTTTGCTGGTGTCTCTGCCAAGGCACCGCAGCAATTCTCTCTCAATTCAACAAAAAGATGATTTTCGCAACATAAAAACAGTGCTTGCAACTGTACCAGCTACTGCACACCTTAGCCCTCCCAGTCCAATTGGCCATTATTAAGTGCAATGCCCATACAAGTGGCCACAACAAAGTCTCCTGGGGGAATGCCCTAGCTGACATTACTGCCTGCACAGCAGATTACGAATTCTGCACAGTGGTCCCCACAGAATCAAAGATTCTATTAGACAGAATGGCTCTGTCAGACAAGGGAATGTAAAGTAAATTAATGTAAAGTTCTGCCATGTAAAAAGATCTTTGGAAACGAGGGGGCTGCGCTGTTGACCCTTTGACGGGCCTCTGGCTCACACCTCTCCGATGTACCTGTGTATCTGATGTTTTCCTTTAATACTATATACACTTCCTTACGCTTGCTGATAAGGAGGAGAGAGAGAGAGAGAGAGAGAGAGAGAGAGAGAGAGAGAGAGAGAGAGAGAGAGAGAGAGAGAGAGAGAGACAGGCTGGGTCTGTCTCAGCTCCAGTGGCTGAGAAGTTTTAAGCAGCCTTTGAAGGATTCTGTCGCTGGGAAAGGAACAGAGGCAGTGGGGATTCATAGTCTGACTTATTGTTGGACTGTTGAAACTTTCCATTGCTTTAAAGACTCCTCCATTTAGCGCGAAAATCCCTTGATAATTTTCTGCATTGTCGAGGGAACAGGGTGCGGCTGTCATTGGCGGACTGCCAAGAGTGCCTGGATATCGAGGGTTTGAAGTTTTTCGGTGCCTTTGCGGTGTTTTGGCACTGATTCTCTGCCCTAAAGTCATTTTGCACAGTGCGGTTGCCTGGCTTAATGTGAAGACGGTGCTTTTGTGTTCGGCAAGAAAGGGCGACCTGGCATTCTGGCGTGGACGAGTTTGGAACATTCCTTATTCAGCTGGAGGACTTTGCTTTTTGAGGATTGCTTTGGACTGTGACTGTCCCTGGGAATTAATTTGCTGAGCTGCTGGAGGGACGGGAGCTGGGTTGTGCCTCTGCCCGGATGGCGATGGCGGGGGCGCGGCAGAAGGTGAGGAGCTACGCAGCAGCGACATCAGCAGCGGAAGCGAGGCCATCTGAACATGAGCCTCATGTTGACTTGGACTGGGACAGTTTTGGTATCTCGGTTCAAACTGGGCCCCAGATGTCCAGGGGAGCAATTACGAAGGCTATGAATGCCCTTCTTGGGAGGGGGGCTATTGTCTCTTCCGAGCTCGAGAGGGGAAAGGTTGAGATGATATTGAAGAAACGGGAGGATGTGGCCACAGTGGTGGAGAGGGGGATTTCAGTGGGGGGGGTCCATATACAGGTGGACCCATGGGTGTCCAGGGTGAGACCGGTTCTCCTGCGGAGTTGCCCTACATGTATTCCGGATGCGACACTCATTCCACACCTGTCTCAGATTGGGGAGGTGCGGTCTAAGTGCTTTAGGCTCATGCACCCGGGGGGGGACCCGGAGGAAAAAGGGATTCTCAGTTTCAAAAGGAGGGTGTTCGTGAAGGTGGGGGAGGGGGTAGGCGATGAGGGGAGTTTCGAGGTGGAGTGTAGGGGTCTCCCTAGAACCGTGCGTTGGAGTTGGGGAAAGGCACGGTGTCATGCGTGCGGTGGTTATGGACATCTCCGTAGGGAATGTCCTAATCATGGGGTCGCTGCCAGAACCTCTAGCGCAGCGGCCCAGGAACGCACTGCTGGCCCATCAGCGGTGGCTCGTCATGCCTCGGAGGGGCGGGGTGGAGGCGCTGACCTGGCTGGGGCTGCTGGCACTGCCTCGGTGATCCGGGGCAGCGGGGATAGCCCTTCTGGTTCTGGAGTTTCCGCCTTGGGGACCCGGGGCAGCGAGGGCCCCCACCCCCTACATTCTGAACATGTGGGGGTGGCTGAAGGTGAGGCACAGGGGGAGGGAGGAGAGGAATGGGAGCAGCTGAAGAAGAGGAAGAAAAAGGAGAAAAAGATCACCCAAGAGGTGCCTGTTAGCTCCAGGGAGGCCCAGAGTGAAATTGCCGTGGCCCAGCAAGGAGCTGAGGTGGCTCTGACGGGAGTAGGGAAGGTAACACGTGCGGGTGGTAAAGTGGCTGGGGGTAGTGTGGAGGAGGAAGACCCTTTCTTTATGGAGGTCACCACACCGCCGCATGCTAGTGGGACAAAAAGGAGGATTGGGCCTGGCGAGGAAGAGCATGGACGTGAGTCCAAAGTAAGGGGGGTGCAGTTTTCCAGTCCTTCCACCACCGATGTGGGTGGAGGTCAGGAAATGACGTCTACTGGGGTGGAGGTTGAGCCTCCGCTTCAGGGTTCTCTCGAGGGTACCATAGGGTCAGGTGACGGGGTAGACCCATCTGGAGCTGTGTCCTCTGGGCGGGGGGAGGTTCTTTCATCACAGGGGCCCTCCGAGGGAGGTATCTCATCGTGTGTTGATCTTGGCTCCCCTGGGGGTGCGTCCTCTGGGTCGGAGGAGGTCCCCTCGTTTCAGAGGCCTACTAAGGGTGTTAGCACGCAGGAGGGTGGGGTAAGCTCCCCTGGTAGTGTGGACCCTGAGACGGGGGACGAGCAGAGTCAGCCCGAGGGAGGGGGGCCGGGGGGAATGGTGTACCAATCAGTGCTCAATATTGGAGCCAGTGGAGGTGCCGAGGTGTGTATTGTACTGCCGGCTGAGTTGGCAGGGGAGAGGAAAAAGACTGGTGGAGAGCCTCTGGGTGTTGCCAGTGGAGGGGGTGCTTTCGGTGCCGTGGAGGTCGGAGTTGTTTCGGGCAGCGACCTTCTTTCGGATTCTGGGGGTGCCAGTTTACCACAGACCCTGGGGGTGCCTCTTGTTTTCTCTTCCCCAGGCCCAGATGTGGAGGGTGAGGACAGAGCGCAGGAGCCCAGCCAGGCAGTGGGCTGCGTGATGCGGATAGGGGTTTAGGGACCCTTCCCCGGCATTGATCCTGGGGGTGGTGACATGTCGGAGGAGGGGGAGAGGGATGGGGCCAGTTTGTGTGAAGGGGTTGGCGAAATTCCAGAGAACTCTGGTCTTTCGACTTCTGAAAATGACCTTGGTGATGCTGAGCGTGTTGTGTCAGGTGCGAGAAACTTGGCCGATAGCCCAGGAACCAAGGACGAACCAAGTGCTATCATCTGCGAGTTGCTGGAATTCCTAAAAACAATTCGCAGCAACAAGAAAAAGGTTGAGGCCGCTAAGAGACGGTGGGGTGATCTGTCGGCCTTAGTTGAAACTCTCGAGGCTATCCTTGCCAGCGAGGATAGTGGTCTTCCAGGCTCTGAGCAGGGCCAGCTTAGGGGCTTTTTGGAGCTCCTAAGAGAGAGGGCTACAGAGCCCAGGAGAAGTGGGAGGATTTCAAACTAATGTACCAGTGCATTCACATTAGTTACCCTAAATTTAAACGGGAGTAGAGCGAGTTTTCGCAGATTCCAGCTTTTATCGGTCCTTAGGGAGGGGAAATTTGCAGTGTGTTTTCTGCAGGAGACGCATACTGTTGTCAGTGATGAACCCACCTGGAGATTGGAGTGGGAAGGTGAAGTCTATATGAGTCATCTTAGCTCAAATTCGAGTGGGGTGGCCATTCTGTTGGCTCAGAATTTCTTGCCCAATATTATAAAAGTGCAAGAAGTTGTGCCAGGACGTTTGCTCCATCTGGCCGTGAGCCTGGATGGCATGCCGTTGCATTTCATTAACGTGTATGCCCCCAGCTCCGGCACGATGCAGGCCGGCCTACTTCAGGAGGTGAGTGCTCTGTTGAGCACTATTGATAGGGGAGAGTGTGTCTTCCTTGGGGGGGACTTTAACTGCACACTTGAGGTGCGAGATCGTTCTGGTACTCAGTGTGCCCCTGCTGTAGCGAAGAAGCTGAGAGGGTTGATTGATTCTTTTGAGTTGGTTGATGTGTGGCGGGACCTCAACCCAGACTCCACTGCTTTTTCGCGGAGGTCTGAGGGCGGTGGTTCCCGCATTGATCGAATATATATCTCCCGAGCGTTTGTTTCCCGTGTCTCAGCGGCCTCAATGCAGCTGGTGCCATGCTCGGACCATTGTCTGGTGCGTGCGGATTTTAATCCAGCGTGCGCTCGGGCCGGGTCTGCGTACTGGCACTTTAATAACCGGCTGCTGGAGGATCGGTGTTTCCGGGAGTCATTCAGTCGGTTTTGGGTGAGGTGGAGAGAGAGGCAGAGGTGCTTCTCTTCCCTTAGGCAGTGGTGGGATGTGGGGAAAGCTCACATCCGTATTTTTTGTAAGGAATACACGTGGGGGTCGACCGGGCGGCGGGACTCAGCGGTTGAGAAGCTTGAGAGGGAGCTGAGGGACGCAGAGTCTCGCCTGGGTCAGGTTGGAGGTGAATCTTGCGAATGGGGTGTGTTTCATGAGAAGAAGGAAGCCTTGAGGAACCTGCAACTTGAGAGGTCTCGAGGCGCTTATGTGAGGGCGCGGGTCCAGATGCTGCACGATCTGGATCGAGCTTCGCCTTTCTTTTTCTCTCTGGAGAAAGGGCGGGGAGCCCGCAAACAGCTCGTGGAGCTGCTAGCAGATGATGGCTCCTCTGTCACGGATCCAGAGAGGATTAGTGCCTTGGTCAGGTCCTTTTATGGATCCCTGTTCTCCGCAGGTAGAGTCAGTGGGGAAGCTCAGCAGGACCTGTGGGAGAGTCTACCGATTATTGATAGGGAGGAGGCCGATATTCTTGATGGCCCTTTATCTTTGGAGGAGTTGACTCGAGCATTGCATCAGCTCAAGAGGGGTAAGTCCCCGGGGCTGGATGGGCTGACGGTAGAGTTTGTAAGAGCTTTCTGGGGTATCCTGGGGGGTGATTACATGTTGGTTCTGGGGGAGAGCCTGGCGACCGGGGAGATGCCCCTCTCGTGGCGTAGAGCAGTTGTTGTCCTGCTGCCCAAGAAGGGGGAACTCCGCTTGTTGAAAAACTGGCGCCCGGTCTCTCTCCTATGCACAGAGTATAAAGTTTTTGCACGGGCGATGGCAAATCGCCTGGGCTCCGTGCTGTCTCAGTTGATTCACTATGACCAGTCCTACACAGTCCCTGGTCGGTCCATTCAGGATAACATCCACCTGGTTAGGGACCTGATTCATCTAGCACAGGGTACTGGTCAGTCAGCTGCTTTTCTGTCTCTTGATCAGGAGAAGGCTTTTGATAGGGTAGAGCATGAATACCTTTTCGGGACGTTGCAAGCGTTCGGATTTGGACCGCATTTTGTGGCCCGGGTCCGCCTCTTGTATGCTGCAGTGGAGTGCCTTGTGAAGGTTAATGGTGGGCTGTTGGCCCCCTTTCATTTTGGGAGGGGGGTCCGTCAGGGGTGCCCCATGTCAGGTCAGTTGTACGCGGTCTGTGTGGAGCCGTTCCTGTGTCTTCTTCGGAGGAGGTTGACAGGCTTGGCCCTACCGGGCCCGGGGGTGGAGTTGGTTCTTTCGGCATATGCCGATGATGTACTCCTTATGTTCACCGATCCTGGTGACCTGCGGAGGATGCGTGATTGCCAGAAGATATTCTCGGCTGCATCCTCTGCCAGGATTAATTGGAGCAAGTGCTCTGGACTTTTAGTGGGTCAGTGGCAGGTGGACTCCCTGCCAGAGGAGATGGCAATGTTTGCGTGGAGCACCACGCACCTCCTCTATCTGGGGGTGTACCTGAGTCCCACTGAGGATGCTTGGCCGGCAAACTGGCAGGAGTTGGAGACGAAAGTGGTTGCCCGGCTGGGGCGCTGGTCAGGCCTGCTTGGAGTTCTTTCTTTTCAGGGGAGGGTGTTGGTCATAAACCAGCTGGTGGCCTCCAAGTTATGGTACCGGCTGGCTACTCTTGTCCCGCCTTCCATTTTTGTAAATGCTTTACAGATGAAGCTGGTGGATTTCTTTTGGGGAAATAGGAAGCACTGGGTTTCCGCAGCGGTCCTGAGTCTCCCGTTAGAGGAGGGGGGCCAGTCCTTGGTATGCGTGCGTACCCAGGTGGCGGCTCTCCGCCTCAGGACTCTGAGGAGGTATATGTATATAGAGAACCCCCCCAGATGGCACGTTTTGGCCACGTATTTTTTCCGACGGGGTCGTTGTCTAAGGGGGGTCTCGCGGCTCCCGGAGGCGGGCATCAGTCGACCCGCCCTAAGGGGCTTGCCTGTTTTCTACCGGGATGTGTTAAGAGTGAGGAATCTGGTTGTTTTCAGCCAGCGTGTTGCTCCACGAGGGGAGGGGGATGTTGCGGCTGCGGGAGTGGCCGGTCCTCACCAAATCATGGCGGGTGTCGAGGAGAGGCATGCGCCTAGAGTGGTTTTAAATGAGCTCTTACCCGCTCCGTCAGATCTGCTCATCGGGCCTCGGTTCCGGGACATATCTCGGGCACCGGCTCCACACAACCTGAGCCGCCTTTCGGAGATGGATAGCGTGCCGTTTCGTGACGCAAAGAGACGCTCACTGTATAGAATGTTCCTGCACATTCTGCACCTCCTTGCCTTCGTCTCCCGTCCCGACACTCCATGGCGGACGGTGTTACCACCTGAAGGCGGGGAAGGTCCCCAGTGGGGGTCCCTCTACACGGGAGTTGTCCCCCTTTACATTGGGGACCTGGGGTGGAGAGTGCTGCACGGAGCGGTGGCATGTAACAAACTTTTGAGTCGGTTCACGGACTCGTCCGCTGCCTGTATTTTCTGTGGCGAGGAAGAGACCGTGTTCCACATTTATATGGAGTGTGAGAGGCTACTGCCCCTGTATCAATATCTGAAGGGGTTGTTGCTAAAGTTCTGGTTACATTTTAGCCCTACGATTCTTGTGTTTGGACACAAGGTAGGTTGTGGGGAGAGCCAAGTGGGAGGGTGGGACCTACCTGTCGGTCTACTCCTGGGCCTGGCCAAGATGGCCATACGCGGGTCCAGGCAGCAGGCGATGGATGGTCAGGCAAGGGTCGGCTGCTTGCCCCTCTTTCGGGCCTACGTCCGTGCACGTATGTCCCTGGAGAGGGAACATGCGGTGTTCACGGGGACTTTGGAGGTATTCCGTGGGCGCTGGTCACCGCGAGGGGTTGAGAGTATTGTGAATAATGATTGTAACGTTGTAATATAATGACACTTGGTATAATGTAATTTCGCTTTGTGTATGACGTGATCTGTTGTATTATTTGATGTGTTGAATAAAGTCTTGGAAATTTAAAAAAAAAAAAAAAAAAAAAAAGGAGAGAGAGAGAGAGAGAGAGAAA